>NC_053028.1:640461144-640712961 GCF_003073215.2 Triticum urartu | reverse complement strand
GGGTAGGCGCGCCCCTACCTCGTGGCCTCCTCTTCTGCGTCTTTACGTAGGGTCCAAGTCTCCTGGGTCTTGTTCATTGAGAAAATCACGTTCCCGAAGGTTTCATTCCGTTTGGACTCCGTTTGATATTCCTTTTCTTCGAAACCCTGAAATAGGCAAAAAAAAGCAATTCTGGGCTGGGCCTCCGGTTAATAGGTTAGGCCCAAAAATAATATAAAAGTGGATAATAAAGCCCAATAATGTCCAAAACAGTAGATAATATAGCATGGAGCAATCAAAAATTATAGATACGTTGGAGACGTATCAAGCATCCCCAAGCTTAATTCCTGCTCGTCCTCGAGTAGGTAAAGGATAAAAACAGAATTTTTGATGCGGAGTGCTACTTGGCATAATTTTGATGTAATTCTTCTTAATTGTGGCATGAATATTCAGATCCGAAAGATTCAAGACAAAAGTTGATATTGACATAAAAATAATAATACTTCAAGCATACTAACTAAGCAATTATGTCTTCTCAAAATACATGTCCAAAGGAAGTTCATCCCTACAAAATCATATAGTTTAGTCATGCTCCATTTTCGTCACACAAGAATGCTCTCATCATGCACAACCCCGATGACAAGCCAAGCAATTGTTTCATACTTTAGTAATCTCAAACCTATAAACTTTCACGCAATATATGAGTGCGAGCCATGGACATAGCACTATGGGTGGAATAGAATATAATGAGGGGGGTTATGTGAAGAAGACAAAAAAGGAGAAAGTCTGACATCAATGAGGCTAATCAATGGGCTATGGAGATGCCCATCGATTGATGTTAATGGAAGGAGTAGGGATTGCCATGCAACAGATGCACTAGAGCTATAAATGTATGAAAGCTCAACAAGAGAAACTAAGTGGGTGTCCATCCAACTTGCTTGCTCACGAAGACCTAGGGCACTTGAGGAGGCCCATTGTTGGAATATATAAGCCAAGTTCTATAATGAAGACTTCCCACTAGTATATGAAAGTGACAAAACAAGAGACTCTCTATCATGAAAATTACGGTGCTACTTTGAAGCACAAGTGTGGCAAAGGATAGTAACATTGTCCCTTCTCTCTTTTTCTCTCATTTTTTAGCCTTTCTCTTTTTAATATGGACTTTCTCTCTCTTTTTTTAATAATTCCTAACTTGGGACAATGCTCTAGAAAATGATGATCATCACACTTCTATTTATTTACAACTCAATGATTACAACTCGATACTAGAACAAAAGATGACTCTATATGAATGCCTCCGGCGGTGTACCAGGATATGCAATGGACCAAGAGTGACATGTATAAAAGAATTATGAACGGTGGCTTTGCGACAAATACTATGTCAACTACATGATCATGCTAAGCAATATGACAATGATGAATGTGTCATGATAAACGGAATGGTGGAAAGTTGCATGGCAATATATCTCGGAATGACTATGGAAATGCCATAATAGGTAGGTATGGTGGCTGTTTTGAGGAAGATATAAGGAGGTTTATGTGTGAAAGAGCGTATCATATCACGGGGTTTGGATGCACCGGCGAAGTTTGCGCCAACTCTCAATGTGAGGAAGGGAAATGCGTGGTACCGAAGAGGCTAGCAAAGATAGAAGGGTGAGAGTGCGTATAATCTATGGACTCAACATTAGTCATAAAGAACTCACATACTTATTGCAAAAATCTACAAGTCATCAAAAAACCTCGGTACTACGCGCATGCTCCTAGGGGGATAGATTGGTAGGAAAAGACCATCGCTCGTCCCCGACTGCCACTCATAAGGAAGACAATCAAATAACACCTCATGTTTCAAATTTGTTACATAACGTTTACCATACGTGCATGCTACGGGACTTGCAAACTTCAACACAAGTATTTCTCAATTTCAAAACTACTCAACTAGCACGACTTTGATATTATTACCTCCATATCTCAAAACAATCATCAAGCATCCAACTTCTCTTAGTATTCAAAACACTCATAAGAAAATTTTATTAATCTTGAATACCTAGCATATTAGGATTTTAAGAAAATTACCATGCTATTTAAGACTCTCAAAATAATCTAAGTGAAGCATGAGAGATCAATAGTTTCTATAAAACAAATCCACCACCGTGCTCTAAAAGATATAAGTGAAGTACTAGAGCAAAACTATATAACTCAAAAGATATAAGTGAAGCACATAGAGTATTCTAACAAATTCCAAGTCATGTATGGCTCTCTAAAATGGTGTGTACAGCAAGGATGATTGTGGTAAACTAAAAATCAAAGACTAAAATAATACAAGATGCTCCAAGCAAAACACATATCATGTGGTGAATAAAAATATAGCTCCAAGTAAAGTTACCGATAGAAGTAGACGAATGAGGGGATGCCTTCTGGGGCATCCCCAAGCTTTGGCTTTTAGGTCTCCTTAGATTATATTGGGGGTGCCATGTGCATCCCCAATATTAGGCTCTTGCCACTCCTTGTTCCATAATCCATCAAATCTTTACCCAAAACTTGAAAACTTCACAACACAAAACTCAAAGTAGAAAATCCCGTGAGCTCCGTTAGCAAAAGAAAACAAAAGACCACTTCAAGGTACTGTAATGAACTCATTCTTTATTTATATTGGTGTTAAACCTACTGTATTCCAACTTCTCTATGGTTTATAAACTATTTTACGAGCCATAGATTCATCAAAATAAGCAAACAACACACGAAAAACAGAATCTGTCAAAAACAGAACAGTCTGTAGTAATCTGTAGCTAGCGCAATATATGGAACCCCAAAAATTCTAAAATAAATTGCTGGACGTGAGGAATTTACCTATTAATCATCTTCAAAAATAATTAACTAAATAGCACTTTCCAAATAAAAATGAAAGCAGTTCTTGTGAGCGCTAAAGTTTCTGTTTTTTACAGCGAGTTTAACAAGGCTTTCCCCAACTCTTCCCAAGGGTTCTACTTGGCACAACCACTAATTAAACACAAAAACACAACCGAAACAGAAGCTAGATAAATTATTTATTACTAAACAGGAGCAAAAATCAAGGAATAAAAATAAAATTGGGTTGCCTCCCAATAAGCTCTATCGTTTAACGCCCCTAGCTAGGCATAACAAGCAAGGATAGATCTAGGTATTGCCATCTTTGGTAGGCAATCCATAAGTGTCTCTCATAATAGATTCATAAGGTAATTCAATTTTCTTTCTAGGAAAGTGTTCCAGGCCTTTCCTTGACGGAAATTGGAATCTAATATTTCCTTCCTTCATATCAATAATTGCACCAATCGTTCTAAGGAAAGGTCTACCAAGAATAATAGGACATGAAGGATTGCAATTTATGTCAAGAACAATAAAATCTATGGGCACATAATTCCTATTTGCAACAATAAGAACATCATTAATTATTCCCATAGGTTTCTTAATAGTGGAATCCGCAAGGTGCAAGTTTAGGGAGCAATCATCAAAATCACGGAAACCTAACAAATCACACAAAGTCTTTGGAATCGTGGAAACACTAGCACCCAAATCACATAAAGCATAGCATTCATGATCTTTAATTTTAATTTTAATAGTTGGTTCCCACTCATCATAAAGTTTTCTAGGGATAGAAACTTCCAATTCAAGTTTTTCTTCGTAATATTGCATCAAGGCATCAACGATATGTTTAGTGAACGCTTTATTTTGACTATAAGCGTGAGGAGAATTTAGTACGGTTTGCAACAAGGAAATATAATCAATCAAAGAGCAATTTTCATAATTAAATTCCTTGAAATCCAAAATAGTGGGTTTAGCAACATCTAGGGTTTTAATTTCTTCAATCCCACTTTTATCAATTTTAGCATCAAGATCTAAAAACTCCGAATTCTTCGAACGCCTTCTAGGTAAAGGTGGATCATATTCAGTCCCATCATTATCAAGATTCATATTGCAAAGCAAAGATTTAATAGGGGACACATCAATAACTTTTAGATCTTCATCTTTATTTTCATAGCAACTAGAAGAACACGCTCTTATAAAGGCATCTTTCTTAGCACGCATCCTAGCGGTTCTTTCTTTGCACTCATCAATGGAAATTCTCATGGCTTTGAGAGACTCATTGATATCATGCTTAGGTGGAATAGATCTAAGTTTCAAAGAATCCACATCAAGAGCAATTCTATCAACTTTCCTAGCCAAATCATCAATCTTAAGCAATTTTTCTTCAATCATAGCATTGAAATTCTTTTGCAAAGTAATAAATTCTTTAATATTAGATTCAAAATCAGAGGACATCTTATTATAATTTCCATAAGAATTGTTGTAGGAATTACCATAATTATTAGAGGGATTACTAGGATAAGGCCTAGGATTGAAATTTCCTCTATATGCATTGTTACCAAAATTGTTCCTACCAACAAAATTCACATCCATAGATTCATTATTATTCTAAATCAAGGTAGACAAGGGCATATCATTAGGATCAGAAAAACACTCTTACTAGCAAATAATTTCATAAGTTCATCCATCTTTCCACTCAAAACATTAATTTCTTCTATCGCATGCACCTTTTTATTAGTAGATCTTTCAGTATGCCATTGAGAATAATTAACCATAATATTATCTAGGAGTTTAGTAGCTTCTCCTAAAGTGATTTCCATAAAAGTGCCTCCCGCGGCCGAATCTAAAAGATTTCTAGAAGCAAAATTCAATCTGACATAAAAAGTTTGTATAATCATCCACAAATTCAAACCATGAGTAGGGCAATTACGTGTCACTGATTTCATTCTCTCCCAACCTTGTGCAACATGTTCATGATCAAGTTGCTTAAAATTCATAATATCGTTTCTAAGAGAGATGATCTTAGCGGGAGGAAAATACTTAGAGATAAAAGCATCTTTGCACTTATTCCATGAATCAATACTATTTTTAGGCAAAGATGAAAACCAACCTTTAGCATGATCTCTAAGCGAAAAAGGAAATAGCTTCAATTTAACAATATCATTATGCACATCTTTCTTATTTTGCATATCACACAAATCAACAAAGCTATTTAGATGGGTAGCGACATCTTCACTAGGAAGGCCGGAAAACAGATCTTTCATGACAAGATTCAGCAAAGCAGCATTAATTTCGCAAGATTCAGCATCAGTAAGAGGAGCAATCGGAGTGCTAATAAAATCATTGTTGTTGGTATTGGTGAAGTCACACAATTTAGTGTTATCTTGAGCCATCGTGACAAGCAAACGAACTAACACACAAGCAAACAAAAAGGAAGCGGGCAAAAAGAGGAAAACGGGAAAGAGAATGAGGATAGAGATAGAGGGCGAATAAAACGGCAAGGGTGAAGTGGGGGAGAGGAAAACGAGAGGCAAATGGCAAATAATGTAATGTGGGAGATAAGGGTATGTGATGCGTACTTGGTATATTGACTTTTGCGTAGACCTCCCCAGCAACGGCGCTAGAATGCTACCTCTTGAGCACTGCGTTGGTTTTCCCCGAAGAGGAAGGGATGATGCAGCAAAGTAGCGTAAGTATTTCCCTCAGTTTTTGAGAACCAAGGTATCAATCCAGTAGGAGGCTACGCGCGAGTCCCTCGTACCTGCACAAAACAAATAAATCCTCGCAACCAACGCGTTAAGGGGTTGTCAATCCCTACACGGCCACTTACGAGAGTGAGATCTGATAGATATGATAAGATAATATTTTTTGGTATTTTTATGATAAAGATGCAAAGTAAAATAAAAGCAAAGTAAAAAGAAAAGGAAATAACTAAGTATTGGGAGATTAATATGATGAAGATAGTCCCAGGGGCATAGGTTTCACTAGTGGCTTCTCTCGAGAGCATACGTATTTTGCGGTGGGTGAACAAATTACTGTTGAGCAATTGACAGAATTGAGCATAGTTATGAGAATATCTAGGTATGATCATGTATATAGGCATCACGTCCGAGACAAGTAGACCGACTCCTGCCTACATCTACTACTATTACTCCACTCATAGACCGCTATCCAGCATGCATCTAGGGTATTAAGTTAATGAAAACAGAGTAACGCCTTAAGCAAGATGACATGATGTAGAGGGATAAACTCATGCAATATGATGAAAACCCCATCTTGTTATCCTCGATGGCAACAATACAATACGTGCCTTGCTGCCCCTACTGTCACTGGGAAAGGACACCGGAAGATTGAACCCAAATCTAAGCACTTCTCCCATTGCAAGAAAGATCAATCTAGTAGGCCAAACCAAATTCATAATTCGAAGAGACTTGCAAAGATAACCAATCATACATAAAAGAATTCAGAGAAGATTCAATATTGTTCATAAATAGACTTGATCATAAACCCACAATTCATCGGTCTCAACAAACACACCGCAAAAAGAATGAGCATTCGAATAGATCTCCACAAGAGAGGGGGAGAACATTGTATTGAGATCCAAAAAGAGAGAAGAAGCCATCTAGCTAGGATCCCGTAGGTCTGAGGTAAACTACTCACACTTCATCAGAGGGGCTATGGTGTTGATGTAGAAAGCCCTCCGTGATCGATGCTCCCTCCGGCAGAGCTCCGGAACAGGCCTCAAGATGGGATCTCGTGGATACAGAAAGTTGCAGCGGTGGGATTAGGGTTTTGGATCCGTATCTGATCGTTTGGGGGTACGTAGGTATATATAGGAGGAAGGAGTACGTCAGTGGAGCAACAGGGGGCCCACGAGGGTGGAGGGCGCGGCTTGGGGGGGGGAGGGTAGGCGCGCCCCTACCTCGTGGCCTCCTCTTCTGCGTCTTTACGTAGGGTCCAAGTCTCCTGGGTCTTGTTCATTGAGAAAATCACGTTCCCGAAGGTTTCATTCCGTTTGGACTCCGTTTGATATTCCTTTTCTTCGAAACCCTGAAATAGGCAAAAAAAAGCAATTCTGGGCTGGGCCTCCGGTTAATAGGTTAGGCCCAAAAATAATATAAAAGTGGATAATAAAGCCCAATAATGTCCAAAACAGTAGATAATGTAGCATGGAGCAATCAAAAATTATAGATATGTTGGAGACGTATCACTTTACTCCACGGTCTTCGGATGGCTAAGGAGATGAACTTAAGCCGGGTTAAGTGCTTTGGTGACTTGGACCTGGTGGCCCAACAGGTATCTGGCACTTGGGATTCTACGGACCCACTCATGGCTGCATATCGACGAGAGGTGGACATAGTGGCTGGTCATTTCAAGGGTTATCAAGTTGACCATATAGACCGGCAAAAAAATGATGCGGCGGATGCTTTAAGCCGCCTTGGCTATCAGCGTAAACCGGTCCCACCTAATGTCTTCCTCGACGTACTACATAATCCGTCAGTCAAGATACCAACAGAGGAGGAGTTGGCTATTCCTGACCCGGAGGCCCAATTGGTGGCAGCTTTGCATCTTATACCGGATTGGACAGTCCCGTACTTGGTTTACATGAACCGGGGCGAGTTACCAGAGGACGAAACCTTGGCTCGGCAGATAATCCGGCGTTCCAAGTCAATGACCATAATCAATGGAGAGTTACATCGTTACAACGTCACAGGGGCAATTCAGCATTGTGTATCTCCTCAAGAGGGTTGTGAGATTTTGCGAGAAATCCACGAAGGAGATTGTGGTCACCACGCCGGTTCAAAATCCTTGGTGACTAAATCATTTCGTCACGGTTTCTATTGGTTAACAGCTCATGCTGATGCTGAGGATTTAGTCAAAAGGTGTGACGGTTGTCAAAAATTTGCGTACCGCGCTCATGTTCCGGCTCAGGAGTTGAGGATGATTCCAATAACTTGGCCATTTGCGACTTGGTGGCTTGATATGGTTGGACCCTTTAAGAGATCCAAGGACAAAAAGACCCACCTGTTAGTGGCAGTTGACATGTTCACCAAGTGGGTGGAAGCAGAGCCAGTCAGTAAGTGTGATGCAGCCACGGCGGTTCAATTCATCAAAAATGTGATATTCCGGTTTGGTTTCCCACATAGTATTATTACTGATAATGGTACTAATTTGTCAAAGGGTGAGATGGAGGAATTTTGCCAACGTGAGCACATCCGGCTTGATGTAGCATCAGTGGCTCACCCCCAGTCTAATGGTCAAGTAGAGAGGGAAAATCAAGAAATTTTTAGAGGTATTAAACCCCGGCTGATGGTTCCTTTAAAGCGGACACCAGTTTGTTGGGTGGAGGAGCATCAACACCACACCTAACAGATCTACGGGTTACACGCCTTTCTTCATGGTTTATGGAGCAGAGGCGGTTCTTCCTAGTGACATCTGTCACGACTCGCCCCGTGTGGCAGCTTATGTTGAAGCTGATAATGAGAAGGCACGTCAGGACTCACTGGACCTGTTAGATGAGGAGCGTGATCTCGCAGCAGCACATTCGGCGATTTATCAATAAGATCTCCGACGTTATCACAGCCGCCGGGTTAAGACCAGAACTTTTCAAGAGGGCGATCTTGTGCTCCTGCTCATCCAGAATCAAACTGATATGCACAAGTTATCCCCACCTTGGGAAGGACCTTTTGTGGTCAGGAAAAATCTGCACAATGGGTCATACTACCTCATTGATGTTCGAGAGCACAAAGACTCACGTAAATCGGAGGAGGAGACCAAGCGGCCGTGGAATATAGCTCTTCTTCGGCCTTACTATACTTGAGCCACAGGCTCTTCTTATGTACATACTTATGACAATGTATATATTATATAATAAACCAGAGCCTCAAATAAAGCGGGGTCTCTGTTCTTTTTACATCATGTGTGTGTGCCTACAGGAGCTTCTACTGACAAAGCGGTATTTTATTAACCTGGCCTATACGGCCACACAGATATAAAGAAAATCACTAGGGGGCTTGGTCGTATCTAAACCATAGCTACACCTCTTGATTGGTTTAAAGCCAAAAAGGGATATCACTAGGGGGCTTTGTTGTCTTCACACCATAGCTACACCGCTTGATAGGTTTCAAGCCAAAAGGAAATTATGTGGAGCCAAAGAGAGTCTGTTGCATTAAGCACAGCTCAAACATCGGTAGACCACTGAGCACATCTCAAATATTACCTGGGGGCTCCTTGCTTCTCAAAGAACAACGAGCTTGCACCCTTGTAATAGGCTATCAAGCCAGGCTTGGAAGCCAGGTGTATTCACCTAAAACCCCAGGTTATCCCGCCTCTTTAAGTAAGCCACTCCGTCCAGGTAAACCTGGTATGACCCATTGAACGTTTGACAAGTCAATCCCATGGACCCTGAACTTGTCAAAGTTAAAACAATGCTTGGTTAAAGATTGAGGTCCATCTTAAAAGGCTTTGCAAAAATGGTTTAACTCAGTGGCCTGGCAGCCCATGAAAAGCCTCGCTTTAGGGCCTGGTAGCCCATGAACAGCCTTGCATATTTCTTTTGTCTTTGCTGTTTTTTATGATAAGGGATTTATGAATATTTTTCTGATAAACCGGTGTTCATTACAACCCGGCATGACTTTCAACGCTTAGTTGCCAATACATGACCAGTTTTTAAACTGGTAGCGTACTGCTCCGGTTTGGCTTTGACTAGATGTCACCAGCATTATACGAACAAATCAACGGCTATTCTAGCCCAGTATGGTCCCTATATGAACCGGCAAGAGGGCAAGGAGTTATCAACACTCCGGATTGGTGTTTTTCACCTTTACCATACAAGCAGTTGTTCAGCCAACGAGGTATGTCACAGATATTATTTATGTTATCTGGTTAATACAAATCTTGGTTATTCATCCAAGTTATGTATATATTTTTGGGCATCATGACCCGTCCAGTGGTAAACCACTAGGACGCTTTCAAGTTCTTGTATGCAGGAACACAAATCATAATGGACTATGCATAAATAGATCCCAAAAGTGAAACAAGTTTTCAAAGTATCAAGCAACCTAAACATGCTTGATGGCATGGTAGATAGAGGCGTTTTTGCTATCCTATTACAAGGCGTTTCAAAATGGCCCAAATGAATAATTGTTTTCAAGAAGTGGCAGACTGTAGCTGATAAACCAGCAGCCGGTTTAGGAATCATCATTGGGACGGCTTGACGATTGAGGGTCATCTTGCGCAGTTACCTCCTCTTCATCCCTCCCCAGACGCTGGAAATCAACCTTCAACCAATCGATTCCGGTTAAAGCTTGAAACACGGCCTCTTCATGGATAAGGCTGGATGGGTCAATGTCAGGAGCGTAAGTATGCTTACGAATTGGAGGCACAAGATCTTCAACATCAAGGATCACCGTGGGCTGCCTCTTTCCCTCAGCATCATAAACCAGTTAGAAATGAGATAAATCTGTATCTTCCGCCAGTTTGCATCTCCTTTGTCAGCCTTCGCAGATCGTCATTGTTGAAGTATGAGCCATTTTCTTTCACGCCAGGATACCCTTTGATGATATCTGCCAGTTCAAGATCTGGAATCCATGCCTTGGCCCGGATTAGCACGGTCAGCGTTCCTGATCTTGCGGCTGATCTCTTCAGTTCATTGATCCGGGCAGGTAGCATGGCCAGTTTCTCAATTGTTTCCTTTATCAACGATGGCGCCGGCTTGTTATGGGCTGCAGTGCAAATGGCACGTTGGGATCCAGAGAACAACTGCTCTATTAAGGTGTAGGCCGCTTTAAGTTTCATCCGCATATCAGAGCCCAGATGAGCAATGCGGGTCCCTGTCATGGTTCAGTATCAGTAAACTGGCCATTGATAAGAACTTACAACATCGACAACCTGCACAAGGAGGTACTTACCAAACACAGTGGCAGTCATGGCGTCAATCTGCCGCTTTAAGTCTTTCAGTTCGTCAACCACCGGCTTCAGGGCTGCTTCGGCGTCCTCGGCCTTCTTTGTTAAACCGGCCTTCTCCGGTTCCCAGTCTACACGCTCTTTATCAAAAGTTGCTTTCAGCTTCTCCATAGCTGCTAAGGCGTTGGTCAGCTCTTCTTTGGCTTTGGCAGCCTTTGTTTGCTGAGATTTGACGTTCTCTTGAAGATCAGCGGTTTGAGCATCCCTCTTACTCAACTCAGCCTACAAAGATGAGGCATATTATCAAAACAGGTCATGAAGTACTAAGCGTATAACAAGTTATGCACTTTGTACTTGGGGGCTAATGCCTATTTGCTCTATCATTAACATACTTTTCACAAGTCTCAAGTACAATGCAACCATTATCCTTAACACTTGGGGGCTAATGTACATCTATTCAAAGCTGACGCATTGAGTCAAGACCCGGTTTACCTCGCAAGGCTAAACCGACCCTTGGGGGCTACACCGATGAAAACTACATGAATACAATGATAAAGTACCGGTTTGTTTTTAAATGATGACTAGACATATGGAGGATCGGCATGCAAGGATTAAGATATTACAAAGTCCTGGCTTACGATTAACATCATAAACCGGCCCTTGGGGGCTACTTGGGCTGATGTTTATACTTTGAAATCAAGAAAGGAAAGATGATGAAAATACCTCATAGCGTTCTTTCATCAGGTTCACCAAACCAGCTTTGTAATCACGGTTTGAGTGCAGACGGTTTAAAAAGCCGGAGTGGAGTTCTTCAGCGCTGAGATGGGCGTAGCTTGACAAGTCAGTGCTCCATTTGCCTTTTTGCATGGCATCACGCTCTTCCTTGGCACTATGTTTGGCCAAGATTACAGGATGGCCAGGAGAGTTGTGGCCCATACCGGTAATGCTCACATCACCTTCTTTGTCTCCAGCAGCTTTTTCTAGAGTTGATGGGGTTTCAGTAGCTCTCACCGGACTAGAATGCCTGTCATCAGCTCGGATTGGATCGGCCGGTTCAGCATTAGGCGCAGCAATATCAACTTCTGGATGTTCATCAAGATTGTGATCTTGAGGGGGTGGCTCATCAAAAGTAGCTTCAGGATTTGGACCCTCCGGTTCCATAGCTTGTTCCGGTTCAACTATTTGTTCCGGTTCATGAGCCGCCTGGTCTTCAGGCGCATTGTTCACCCGAGCCTTTTTGCTGGGTCTGGCTTTGGCTCTAAAAATAGGAAAAGATGCGAAAGTTAAGCATAGTATACAAGGTATGGAAACATTCAAAGAAGGGGTTTAAGTACTTACCCAGCTACAGTTTTGAGGGGAGGAAGTTGGGTCGCTGTTGACTCGCCAGAAGATGAGGGAGGTGTCACCTGATAATTTGAATCGGACGGATTAAGAGGTTGTCGAAAATAACCTGCATTGGGATAAGAATTGTCAGAAGGAGGTGAGACCTCAGATCGGCGCTTTCGAACCGGGGTATCAAGTAAACCGGCCGAAGTGACCTTTTGGCCGTTGTGCCGGGTTGTGCGGCGAGCCTCGTGCTGCTACTTCTTCAAAATAAATGTTGGGTCCAAATGAGCAAGAGGATGAGAAAAGTTTACTTTCCGGACTGCTTGACGGATTTTTTGTGTTGGCATAGAGTCTGAACCGGAGGAAAGGGTAATTACCTCTACATCATCAGCTTGGCTGCCCTCCACGTCCTCCTGATAAGTATCATTGTTAATGAGATGCATGAAAAGGAAGCCAATTGAATCAAGTTCTACATCAGCTTCCGGTTCATCTGCGTCATCAACTAGTTCCATGCTGATGCGTTCAGCTGCCTTCCGCTTTGAGGTTCTCTTGACGGCTTTTGTTTTAGGACGGGATGTATCGGGGATATACCCCGCGGTATGACCCGGCCGAAGTCGTAACCCGGCTGGGACTTGGTAAACCGGCGGATGGTAAACCGGCGGAGAGTTAAGACAGAGAGTCAAGACAGATGGCTAAGACGAACGGTAAACCGGCTGGTGGTAAACCGGCAGACAATGTTAAACCGGCAGACAATGTTAAACCGGCAAACAGTGATAACTAGGTTGTCAGGGGTTATGAAGCCCGAGATGTTATGAAGCCCAAGATGTTAAGAAGCCCATGAAGATAAGTTAGAATAGTTAAGTCTTAAGTCCGAGTTGGACTCTACATGTAATCCGCCTCTTCAACATATATAAGGAGGGGTAGGGCTCCCCAAAGAGGGACAAGCAAGAAGAAACAATCTTAGGGCTAGACACAAAGAGGAGAGCCGGTTTACGACGACTCCCTCGTGATGATAATGAGACCTAGCCTCAAACAGCATGTAGGGTTGTTACCGGATGATGTTTCCCGGGGCCCGAAGCTGTCTAAATCCCTGTCTTGTGTTGCGTCTCTCGATTCCGCTCAACCCCTCTCAAGCTAGCACATAGAAGCGTTGGCCTCACGACTAAGTCCTCACACTAGGACATCTGACGTGACAATTCCATGACAGTTGGCGCCCACCGTGGGGCTCGCGCATGGTGATGTTGAGTTTTTGAAGAGATCTTTTTTAGGGATCGAGAAGTCTGCAATTTTCTGGATGAACCGGTTTGAAAGCACTTGCATCGACTTCAAAGGTGGTCAGTTCAGATTTGGGATCTATGAGATTTTAAGGTTTAAGAAATTAGGGTTACAACTTGTGTGCCGCTCTCGTCTGATGATCCGTCGAAGCCAACAGGAAGTTTATCCATGTATGACTTTTAACCGGCGGGTTGGGCACAGCATCTAGATCAAGCTGTCAAATCACTGTGTCGCTAAGACCATCAACCTCTGTTGGTATCTGATCGGACCCGTTACAAGTCCCGGATCATCAACTCGTAGCTGCTGGTGTTGTTTATTCCTTCAAAGTACAGCGATCTGAAGCCGGATCAATGTTTGGAACACCGCTTAAACCGAGACCGACAGGAGTTCTGTATGTACGCAAGTCATCCGAGGCTACAGGCTAATCCGCCGAATTACAATACTACTCCCAGGCCATTACTACATCCATCTGAATTAGAAGAGTCCAAGAGCTGCTGCCGGATCATCGTCAGGGTATCTTTAAAAAAAACGTAAGAAGGAGGGCCACGACCCGGAAGGTGAGGCGGACGTGGACTTGGCAAAGCGCACGACCCAAAAACAGATTCGCGCTGAGTTGCCAAAGCTGCCATCGCCGGCCTCTGCCTCTGTTCTTCTCCAACCCGTCAGCTCCGCCTCCGGGCTGCTCATGCCAAGCCGCCTTGGCCTCGCGCCTTTCTGCCGACCGCACCGTGAACCGCCGACTGCCAGGGGACCTCCAAGCCGCTTCCACTGTTGCGCTGGGTTCCGAGCGGCCATGGCCTCGTCCAGCTTCGCTTGAGCACTGGCCATCTCCGAATCACGCCCGTCCTCTGCTCCGCCTCCGCGACCTGCCCCGTTCGATCTCGGGATAGACCGCCGTTCCCGCGGCCATAACACACCGTGGATCCCTGCTGCGTTGAGCCGGCTACAGCCTCAGTAACCCGCCGCTGCGGCTCCCCTCTGCCTGTGAGTCGCCCTCGTCGAACGCCCGCACGAAGAGTCGCCGGTCGTCAAACCGGCTGCGTCGCCGCCAACACCGCCCCGACTCACTTCGGAGAGGGAATCACCATCGCTGAGCCGCAGTGGGTTTGCCTTGTTCTCCAACGCCCGCGTCTCCCCTGGCCGTGCTTGGTCCCCGTCGTGGCCAAGTGGCCTCCGACCGAGCCAAACCGCCGTCGAGTCAAGCTCCTGCTACAAACCGCCTCGTAACCCGGCGCCGTCGCCGAGCTACAGAAAATTTTTACCCAAAGACAAACCGCCGCCGAGTCAAGCCCCTGCTACAACCCGGATTTGCCTTCGCCGAGTCGCCACCGTGATCCGCCCGGCCGCAGGCCTCCTCAGCAGCAACTGCGTCGTCCTCGCACTGCCGCCTCAGCTTGCTGCACGCCCAGACCAAGTCGCCACTGCTGATCGCATCTGCGTGACCCGGCCGTTTCCACTGACCGGGTGGATGTGGGTCGCTTCTGTTTTATACTATTCACAGACGACTCTCCATCAACGCTGTGATGCGCTTTGTCCTCAAACCACCACGAGGACCTGTACTACCTTCACCTCGGCGAGCCGTTTCAGTTACCTTGAGCCGTCCCCGCGCAGAAGCCAGGCTGCTGCCGCAGTCGCAGTTCTGAACCGCCCCGGATTACCCTACCTGACGCACTTCTGCTATCGACGGGTTAACCTCGACGCTGCGGCCGTTTTTCACCTCATCAAGTTACAGCGGGAGCTGGGCTGCGCCGGCTGCATCAGCGCTACACTGCCTCGAGCGCCCGCACGTCTGACCCGCCGGCCCCGTCGCTAAACCGCCAGCAGTTGCCACGACCTCATCACCAGCCCCACGCAGCTTGTTCGCCCGTACGGCCTTGGCTTCGGCCGGATCTGGCCACGGCCGCGCGCTCTGGCGGCCCTCCGCTATAGCTTCCAAGCCGTTATGGCCTCACCACTAAACCGTCGTCCTTCCTGCTGCTATGCATGCTCGCGCGGAACCGGCCACGGCCGTGTCTCTCCAACCCGTCGCTGCCGTGCCCCCAGTGCAGCCTTGACCACTTACCATCGCGCTGGGCACCTGCTGCCTTAAAACTGCCCTGGCCTCGTCTTTGAGCTGCCGGACTCCTCGAGCTGCAATCCGCTGGGGTCTGCCGCCGGTTTGAGCCAGCCCTGCCATTGCCGCCACCACGTTGAGCCGCGGCCACCGGGTCTTGTGAACCGCCTCTATCGAACCCACCGGCGGTCTGACTATTTCAAGACGCCGCTCCAAGTCACTGACCGGCCTGCGAGTCGCCGCCGGTCTGCGAGTCGTCTTTCACGAGCACCTGTCTTGGGTGTTTCTCATAAGCGAGGGAAACCGGGGAAGTAGAGGTCGTTGCAAACCCCCAGCCAGATGACTTCAACCCGCCGCTGCGGGCCGGTTTAGACATCAGTGTGAGCCGCCAGCGGTCAGATCAAGTCGCCAGCGCCAAGTTCTATAGCCACGGACAAATTCTTGCTGAGCTCGTTTCTGTGTCCTGCACGCCCTCGCCCATGTTGGCTAGTGCTAGTTGTGTTTGCATGTATATGGTACAGACAGAGCAGAGCGGAGGCTGGGGGGGCACATACACCTGCAAGTTTAAGTTTTGTGATACTTTGCTAGTCCTTGGAAAGTACTAGATGAAGCACGTATGCAGTCAACGGCATTTTCATCAGACTTACTCTGAGTGCAAGGCAAAGACTACATGGATAGTGCTAAAGATAGTACTCTCAGTTAAACATCTACATAATACCAATGCAATTACCTGCTGCTGCAACACACGAGGGGCAGAGAAATAAAGCACGCGAAGAAGGTTGCGTGCCCTTGAAAAAAAGGTTACAATAGAGGGTCATGTGGATATTATGCTACATCACATCAGTGGAATTCAACGGCCATATACTGTTCAGTATTATATGGCACCAGCATCTGCGTTCATCCGACAAAAACAAAATCAGGTAATATTTATCTTACATATTTTAAGTAGGTGTTGATTTTCTTCGACAAACAACTACTCCGCCCTGCTGTATTTTTTGTACGCATGACAATGATTTACTGCAAATGTGGTTTATACCACGGAGACGGAGCATGTACTTGTAATATTGCACCTGGTATGCGTCCGTGGCTCATTACCCGGTAAATGGATGTGCGCAAGCTGCCGCTCTGGCGGCCCGGACTACTTCAACTCACCGGGACCGTCCCTGTGAATTAACTCCCTCGTCCTCGCCGGCTTACAATACCGCGATCGACTCATTTGTCCGAGCTATCTCTGATGATGTGGTCATCTTTGTCATCCGTCTCTCGCGGCCTGGTCTACATCAGCATACCGGGCCGCACTTGTCTGCATGAGCTGTTTATTGAGTATGAGCAAGTCACTGCTTGGGTAGCCCGGTTTTTCTTCCAATAAATTGGAGGCAAATTATCATTCAGCCGCAGTCTGCACTGGATGGATCAATGGACATGCGCACAAATTGATGCCACTACAGTTTGGTCAAACTTCAAACAGCCAGTTGGAAGGAACCATTGGCCGAGTTGCTGACACGGCTCATACGGGATCATTTATAACCCGCCGCAGTCACCTCAATCTTCTGTGGATTTACATCGCGTTGTTAACACCGATGATATATACCTTCTGCTATGGTCAAGTACGGAGAATCTTAAGACAACTCCTTGAGTCATCTTAAGACTCGGGGGCTACGATGATATGACGTAGCAAGTCTTGCCAGTTTCAGCAAATTCAAGTGCCCCAGGATGTTGAAGGGAAACCCGGTCCCGGAGGCTAATGTTATATTTATGAAAATTTAAAGGCCGTCAGAAATATTCCGGCTCACAATGATACTTCCGGTTTATAATCCGGTTCAAGGGAAATCTATTCTCCCACAAAGCTCTGAAGTGCTCAAATCCGGTTTAAAAATGTCCGGTTTAAAAAAGAATTAACTTCTCGCAAGTTTGAGTTGAAAGGTCGTCAGAAAATTTCCGGCTGAAAATGAAGATTCCAGTTTGCAATTCGGTTTAAGGGAAATTTGTTCTCCTACATAGCTTTGAAGCTCTCAATATCCGGCTCAAAATCCCGGTTCAAGAAGGATTTATCTCTTGCAAAAAGTTAAAGGGTGCCAAAGAGGACCTGCTGCCATGATGCGCGGTTCAAACATGGGTATCATGCCTTACTGGCTTATCATATTATTTATCACTTGGGGGCTTGGTCATGTCTGAACCATAGTCACACCTCTTGATCGGCGCAATGCCACAATATCACTTGGGGGCTTTGGTCGTGTCCGAACCATAGCAACGCCATTTGGTAGGTGTTGGGGATATTACTACTGGGCGTAAACCGGCCTATCTGGGCCGGGTTAACTTCGTCAGTAGTTAAGTATGTTAAAGCCCAAGAAGACAGAGGAGGGCTCAAGGCCCATGGTCGGTTCAAGGCCTGTAGCCGTAAACCGGGGTTAGTAGTTAACTTGTATTGTAAGTTAGGAATAAGTAGAGACCAAACCGGACACATCTATGAGCCGGTATTGGAACTCCGTAAGCCGACGGGAGTCACCCGTGTATATAAGGGGACGACCCGGCGGCGGTTCAAGGATATAGACAACAACTCGAGACATAGGCGAAGCTTGTTTGCTCCCTAGTCATCGAAACCCCCATCAATTCCATCACAACTAGACGTAGGCTTTTACCTTCATCGAAGGGGCCAAACTAGTATAAACTCCCTTGCGTCCCTGTGTCCGCTTTAATCCCTTCAAGCTAACCCGTCGCGATGGCTCCACGACTAAGTCCTTTCTCTAGGACATCTGCCATGACAAAACCATGACAGTTGGCGCCCACCGTGGGGCTATCGCACGATGGTTTCAAGTTCTTAGAGGGCCGCTTTGAAGGACTCGAGGGCTACGCCGTAGGCCGGATGACTAAGAGTCGTCGCGGCAAGCTCTACATCGACGACGCAGGCTGGGGCCCCGAGGCTGGCTCAATTGAGTACGGGTACCAGGTCCCCTTTGGTGGCATTCATGTTTTCATTGGCAAGATCGGTGAACTGGGCCCCGAGCTAGACATCTGCACCGACCTCGTCGAGACGGCTCAGCGTGCGCGATCCGCCCGGGTTAAACCGGCCATGAAGCGTGCCTTCGTGGGAGTCATCCATGGAGGAAGTTATGAGGATGGATCGGAATCTCGCGGTGATACCGTCGTTTGTTCCGATGACGGGTCATCGACCGGAGAAACCGAATCTCTTTATCAGCTACAAGACGGCCGGATTGGGGGCTGTTCCGATGGCGACAGTATTCCGGACCCCTCTGATCTACCCAACCGGGTTGGAATATTCATGACTGGCACACAAGCAGCGCTTCATTCTTCGACCGCTGCTGCAACGACCTCCGGTTCAGCAGCGGCAACGGCTGCCGGGGCAGGAGACCCTGTGCGCCCGCCGGCTCAAGTTCTGTCAGAGCTATTTGATGCATTGGTTGTGCTTATGGCGGAGGCTAATCCGGCAGATCAGGGCGTTCACAACACCGAGATTGCAAAAGTGAAGGAACAGATCACCCAGGCCAAGGCAGATCTGGCAGCCGAGGACACCAGGATGGCCACGGAGCGGGCCGCTTTAGACGCACAAGCCTACAGGCTCATGTTGGACCAGAGTGCGTCGCAGGAAGTCATGAGGAGGAAGTACCGATCCCGTTTGCCTCCGGTTTTTGAGGCCAGAGACTTTTTCAACACTCCAGGAGTAGGAACCGGCAATCCGATGGAGGGAAACCGGGCTGAAGCTCCCGGGGCCGGCGCACCGGTTCAGCCTCGTCAGATGGACCCGCCTCGTCAAAACACCGTTATACCTCAAGCTGTTTCAACACCTCCGGGTCACTACTCCAACCCGATGGACAATCTCGTTGCCGCTGCTGCGCGGCTGGAGGCCATTCCAATTGAAGGTAATTCGCCGCAGGCAGTAGAGACGCGACGGGTCAAGGAGCTTCTGAGGACAGCCTTGGTCCAACAAGAAGCATAATCGTACAGCCGCGACCGGATCCACTCGACCCCTCGTCCAAGCCGGAGCTATAGCAGACATATGGATGAACTGGCAGTGTCGAGTAACTAACGACGTAGAGCACCCCGTGGCAACAACCCGACGAGTGGTGCTGATGATGCTCAGGAAGTGGTGAACCGGGCCCGAGCGCGCAGGGAGGCCGAGTTAGCCGCACAGCATCAGGCTCGGCAGCTCACACCGGTTCGTCCAACCATCTCGATCGAACCTGGTGTTACTTCTAGTTCTTTGGGGGTGCCTTGCTTTATCCCCGCTTTACGCAATGTGCGCCTGCCCAAGGATTTCAAGGGCCCACGCAAGGTACCAAATTACACGGCGGATCAGCCTCCGGAGACATGGGTCGAGAGCTATGAGATGGCCATGGAGATGCTTGATGTGGATGACGCGGCATGTGCGAAATACTTCACCATGATGCTTGAAGGAACGGCCCGTACTTGGTTAAAAAGCTTGCCGGCTAATTCTATCAGTTCATGGGCCCAACTACGAGCCCGGTTTATCAGCAATTTCAAGGATACATGTAAACAGCCTATGTCGATAGTGGACTTAGCTGCATGCGTCCAGGAGGAAGGAGAGTCAACAACTCATTGGGTGCCCGGGTTTCACAAGTGTTGCACTCATCAGACCGCATCAACGCTGACACCGCAGTATTAACCCTAGAAGGCAACTGCCGGTTTGGGCCCCTGAAGCTGAAGTTGGGACGGATGAAGCGTCATTGCACTGACATGGGGACCCTCATGGCTGCTTTGGTGAAATATGCTGATTCTGATAGTACCAAGGATCCCGAATCTGATGATGACAAGATAGGGAACGGAAAGAGGAACAGCAATTCCAAGGGTCAGCAGCATCACTGGGCAGGCAATGGTGGTGGAGGCAAGCGTAAAGCGGATGGTAACATGGACTTTGTGGCTAATACTAACGCACAGGACAATGGCCAGCGACGCAGGGGTAAACCGAAAAATCGTAATAGGGCACCCAGTCCTAACCCAGAACGCCTAAACTATCTGCTAAGCCAGCCCTGTCCAAGACATGGGACGAAGGAGTCGCCGGCAAACCACCTTTGGAAGGATTGTTTTATTATGAAGGAGTTCAAGAATTCTAATAATTTCCGGTATAATCACGAATCTGGCGGTGGCTCAGGATCCGGGCTGGGTTACGGTGGAGGAAGTTCCGGTTCAGGATTTAATGGTAATCCGGGCGGACATAATGGTCAAAATAGTCAGAACAACCAGGGTGGTTACAACCAACAATAGCAACAGTCAGGTTACCAGAGCAACCCAAAGCAGTTGAGTAGTGGGCAGTACCATGTTTTCACCACTAGTTTGGACAAGCGAGACCGGAAGGTTCAGAGGCGGGCGGTCAACTCTGTTGAACCGGCCATACCCCGTTATCTACGTTGGTCTGAACAACCAATCATATGGAACAGAGAGGATCACCCACACCGGGTCGATAATCCGGGTCAGTTGGCTCTGGTGGTGGCGCCTTAGGTGGGAGGTTATAAGTTCACCAAGGTGCTCATGGATGGAGGTAGCAGCATTAATATCTTGTACTATGAGACCTTCCGTCGTATGGGACTGACAGATAAAAATCTTAAACCGTCTAATACGGTGTTCCACGGTGTAGTACCTGGCAGATCAGCATATCCTGTTGGCAAGATAGCTCTGGAAGTGGCCTTTGGGGATGATCATGATTCCAGGTCGGAGACATTGATGTTTGAAGAGGTGAAAATCCAAAGTCCGTATCATGCCCTATTTGGGCGACCGGCCTACGCCAAGTTT
This sequence comes from Triticum urartu, assembly GCF_003073215.2. NCBI lineage: Eukaryota > Viridiplantae > Streptophyta > Magnoliopsida > Poales > Poaceae > Triticum > Triticum urartu. Next base: position 640,691,816 of record NC_053028.1, on the reverse strand, counting down.
ATGGCACGGCCCTGTTATGTGTATTTGCAGCTCAAGATGCCGGGTCACAAGGGGACAATAACGGTTCACGGAAGTCGCAAAATTGCTTTGGAGTGCGAGGAAGGTGATGCGGCCTATGCAGAGTCGGTTTGTGCCATCGAGGAGCTGAAGTATTATAAAGACAATATTGATCCGGCAGACATGACTCCATTAAAGAAGCCAACTACGGAGCATGATCCGGCCCTGAAGTTCAAATCGGCAGCAGAAACTAAGCTTGTTGACTTTGTACCTGGTGATTCGTCCAAGCAGTTCAGCATCAGTGCTAATTTGGATCCGAAATAGAAAAGTGCGCTCATCGAGTTCATCCATGAGAATCGGGATCCTTAATGTGGATCCTAAATACAAACCGGTGAAACAGTTCCTCCGCCGATTTAACGAAGAAAGACGCAAGGCAATTGGAGAAGAGGTAGACAGGCTCTTAGCAGCTGGTTTTATTGTTGAAGTTTTTCACCCTGAGTGGCTTGCCAATCCGGTGTTGGTCCTTAAGAAAAACGGTACCTGGCACATGTGTGTGGATTACACAGATCTTAATAAAGCTTTTCCAGCAGATCCTTTTGCCCTCCCCCGTATTGATCAAATTATTGATGCTACGGCGGGTTGTGAGCGTTTAAGTTTTTTGGATGCATATTCTGGCTATCATCAGATCAAAATGGCAGTTAAGGACCAGGAGAAAACGACATTCATAACTCCCTTTGGATCCTTCTGCTATGTGTCTATGCCCTTTGGGCTCAAGAGTGCCCAGGCAACTTATCAACGTTGTGTGCAAAATTGTTTACACAAACAGATTGGCCGTAATGTACACGCCTACATGGATGATATCGTGGTTAAATCCAGGGAGAAGGAGACTCTGATTGGTGATTTAAAGGAAACTTTTGATAACCTGAGGACATACAAGATGATGCTTAATCCGGACAAATGCATCTTTGGTGTACCGGCGGGCAAGTTATTAGGCTTCTTGGTGTCCAATAGGGGAATTGAGGCTAATCCGGAGAAGATCACAGCCATCACCTCCCTCGCTAAACTGAAGTGTATCAATGATGTTCAGCGCCCGGCGTGCTGGATTGCCGCGCTAAGCCGGTTTATCAGTCGCCTTGGTGAGAAGGCAATCCCTTTGTATCAGATGTTGAAAAAGATGGATCAGTTTGTCTGGAGTTCTGCTGCTGATGAAGCATTTGAGGACTTAAAGCGGCAATTGGTCAATCCGCCTGTGCTCGCCGCTCCCATTGACAAGGAGCCGTTACTGCTATATGTTGCTGCCAATGCTCGGGCGGTTAGCGTGGCTATTGTGGTGGAGCGAAAGGAGGCAGGTAAGGAGCATCCGGTTCAACGTCCGGTCTATTATATCAGCGAGGTGCTCATTGAGTCCAAGCAAAGGTATCCGCATTGGCAGAAGTTGGTGTATGGAGTCTTTATGGCAAGCCGGAAGCTTAAACAATACTTCCAAGGGCATCCAATTACGGTGGTCAGTTCTGCTCCTTTGGGAGATATCATCCAGAATCGGGAAGCAACTGGCCGGATTGCCAAGTGGGCTATAGAGCTTGGGCCGCACGATTTGAAGTATGTGCCTCGGACGGCAATTAAATCTCAAGCACTGGTTGATTTTATCAATGATTGGACAGAGATGCAAGCACCTGAAGAAAAGCCGGATCACACATATTGGACCATCCATTTTGACGGATCCAGGCAATTGGAAGGTTCGGGGGCTGGAGTCGTATTAACTTCCCCACGAGGTGACAAGTTTTGTTATGTTTTTTGCTTAATGTTCCCTTGTACTAACAATGCAGCTGAGTATGAAGCCTTGCTCCATGGTCTCCGGATGGCTAAGGAGATGAATCTAGGTCGAGTTAAGTGCTTCGGTGACTTGGACCTCGTGGCTCAGCAAGTGTCTGGCACTTGGGACTCCAAGGATCCACTCATGGCAGCATATCGCCGTGAGGTGGATATTGTTGCAGGTCATTTCAAAGGCTATCAGGTGGACCACGTGGACCGGCGGAAAAATGAAGCGGCAGATGCTTTAAGCCGGCTGGGCTCTCAGCGCAAACCGGTTCCGCCCAATGTTTTTCTGGATGTGCTGTACAACCCGTCGGTCAAGATCCCTGGTGAAGCGGATTTGGCTATTCCTGATCCGGAAGCTCAATTGGTGGCAGCTCTTCATGTTATTCCGGATTGGACGCTTCCCTACTTGGCGTACAAGAACAGGGGCTTGTTACCAGAGGATGAGACTCTGGCCAGACAGATAATCCGATGATCCAAGTCCATGACTATTATCAACGGCGAGTTGCATCATTGCAGTGTATCAGGGGCATTTCAACGTTGTGTGTCTCCTGAAGAAGGCTGTGAAATTTTGCGTGAGATCCACGCAGGGGATTGTGGTCACCACGCCGGTTCAAAATCTCTGGTGGCTAAAGCGTTTCGCCATGGTTTCTATTGGTTAACTGCTCATGTTGATGCAGAGGATCTGGTCAGACGATGTGATGGTTGCCAAAAGTTCTCAAGACGTGCTCATGTACCAGGTCAAGAATTGAGAATGATTCCAATTACTTGGCCGTTTGCGACTTGGGGGCTGGATATGGTTGGGCCTTTCAAAAGGTCCAAAGATAAGAAGACCCACCTCCTGGTGGCGGTTGACAAGTTTACAAAGTGGGTGGAGGCAGAACCTGTTAGCAAGTGTGATGCGGCCATGGCGGTTCAGTTCATTAAAAAAGTGATTTTCCGGTTTGGCTTTCCACACAGTATCATCACAGATAATGGTACCAATTTGTCCAAAGGTGCCATGAAGGAGTTCTGCGAACGAGAGCACATCCGGCTCGACGTTTCATCAGTGGCACACCCGCAGTCCAATGGTCAGGCAGAAAGAGCTAATCAAGAGATCTTGAGAGGCATCAAGCCCCGGCTCATGGTTCCTTTGCAGAGAACGTCGGGTTGTTGGGTAGAAAAATTACCATCTGTGTTGTGGAGCATCAATACAACGCCCAACAAGTCAACAGGATACACACCGTTCTTCATGGTTTATGGAGCGGAGGCGGTTCTCCCCAGTGATATCCGTCATGATTCACCTAGTGTGACGGCTTATATTGAAGCGGACAACGAAACAGCACGGCAAGATGCTTTGGACCGGTTGGATGAAGAGCGTGACATAGCAGCCGCCCGATCAGCAATTTACCAACAGGATCTTCGTCGTTATCACAATCTCCGAGTCAGAACCAGAACCTTCCAGGAAGGAGATTTGGTACTTCGGCTCATTCAAGATCAGACTGATATGCATAAGTTATCCCCACCTTGGGAGGGGCCTTTCGTGGTCAGCAAGAATCTGCACAACGGGTCATACTATCTGATCGATATTAGAGAACATAAGGACTCACGTACATCAGAGGAGGAGACCAACAGGCCGTGGAACATAGCTCATCTTTGGCCTTATTATACCCGAGCCATTGGTTCTACTTATGTACATATTACAACGATGTATATATTAACTATAATAAACCGGAACCTCAGCTAAAGCGGTGTATCTGTTCTTTTACATCATGTGTGGTTACACGGAGTTGTTCTAAAGCGGCTTCCAGTTTACCCCTTGAGTTCGCTTTTCTAAAAGCATCATGTTATATCACTTGGAGGATAGGTCGTGTCCGAACCAATACCATACCTCTTGATAGGCGAGAGCCACCAGATCACTTGGGGACTTGGTCACGTCTGAACCACTCATGCCTCTTGATCGGCCTAAGGCCACAGAATCACTTGGGGGCTTGGTCGAACCCGAACCATCGCCATGCCACTTGGTCGGCATAACTGCCATGGTTTCATTTGGGGACCTGGCTGACTAGAACCATTGTTACACCTAACGGGAGCTTGGTCGTGTTCGGCCATGGTAACGCCATTTGATCAGCTCAAATAAATCTTTTTTGCAAACGGTTTTATCATTGCTTTTGGCTTCGCATTTTTCTTTTTTATTGCGTTCTTTTTAAAACCGACAAAGTTGTCAACCAATCCATTGACGGAACACAGTTCACGTCAATCCAGAGACTATTTGCCTGGTTTGATCCTTGTTGTTAACATCCTCTTATGGAGTAACACGATGTTTATTATAACCCGGCACGGTTTACATGGTAAACCAGAGTCATATATATATAGGAGCTGTTATCTCCTCAATAGTGTGGGTTTGCAAAACGCCGCTTCAAGATTGGCCAAGCCAACTTCACGCTCAACGATGGCAGGTATTATGTATCTCAAAAATTTGATCATATACTTAAAATTTTGTTTTGGATGTTTTGATTTCATATATGCAGACATCATATTCCGCCTGACGGTACAACCACGGTGGCACTTGACGAATTTCTCATTTCAGAAAGTGCTTTAGAAAGTTCATCACCACAGGAAGAACAAATTATGCACGAAGGCATATCAACGTCAAAAGTATCAACTAGCCTATTACAAGGCAACATGGTGCCCATAATAATATAATTGTTTTTCGCAAAGGAGAGGTAGTTTTAAAACCGGCTTCCGGTTCAAGCTTGGTCACCAGCCTGGCCTGATGGTTGTGGGTCATCCTGCGCCGCCTCAGCCTCCGTTTCTCTACCCAGTGGCTGGAAATCCACAGTTGTCCAGTCGATTCCCATTATTGCTTGAAAAACAGCTTCATCATGGATCAGCAATGACGGGTCAATATCGGGAGCGTAAGTATGCTTACGGATTGGAGGGATCAGATTTTCCGATTCATGGATTGGTGCAGCTATTCGCTTGTTCTGACTGTCATATTGGGCTTGATAATGAGACAAATCTGCTTCTTTAGCCAATTGACAAGCTAGCGGACGTACCTCCCGGTTTATTGCTCGCAGATCCGCTTCACTAAATTCTGACCCGTCTTCCTTCAAGCTGGGATAGCCCTGAGCCGCTTCAATAGGATCAAAATCCGGCACCTAGGCTTTTGCCTGGATTAAGGCATTGATTGCACCAGTTCGAGCAGCAGATTTCTTCAGCTCTTCAACCCGGGCAGGAAGCACCGACAGTTTCAACAGAGTATCTTGAATCAAAGTGGGCGCCGGTTTGTTATGAGATGCGGTACAGATGATCCGCTGGGCACCAGTATACAATTGTTCAACCAATGTATAGGCGGCTTTCAGTTTCTTCCGCACATCTAACCCCAAGTGACCAATGCGTGTCCCTAAAATACCATAAAGGGTTAATAAACCGGCGACTCTGTAAGAAGGCAGAGCCAATTCAGAAGGCAAACTGGCTTACCAAACATAGCAGTAGTCATGGCATGCACGTGCCGCTTTATGCTGGTCAGTTCATCCGCCACTGGTTTTAGTGCAGCCTCGGCATCCTCTGCTCGTTTGATCAAAGCGGACTTTTCAGTGGCCCAATCTGCCCGCTTCTTCTTGAAGCTCTCCTTAAGCTGTTCCATGGCGCTTAAAGCGCTAGCCAATTCCTCTTTTGCTTTGGAGGTCTCAGCCTGTTGGGTTTTTAGGTTTTCTTGGAGATCGGTGACTTGGGTTTCTTTCGTCTTCAGGTCCGCCTGCATGCATACAGATATATGCTTCAACAAATCGGTATAAGGATTCAAGTACCAACCACATAACAAGTTATGCACTTAGCACTTGGGGGCTAATGCATATTCGATCTTCATCTTTCAATTGCTTGCAAAGTCCCAAGATCAATACAAGTATTCAACTTGGCACTTGGGGGCTAATGGCTATTTGCTCGTATATATATTCTGATGCGGCAATCTCAATTACTTAAAGTACCGTTTTAACTACGCTGAGTTGAACCGGCCCTTGGGGGCTACATCAGCAAAAGTTCAATGTATTAAGATTTATGTTAGTAAGTCCCGGTTTGAAAGAAGATTACAAATCGGCCCTTGGGGGCTAAGGAGAGTCAGTAAATATTGAAGCATACAAGCAAGAAAGAGCGTATGGAGGTTACCTCGTATTTATCCTTCATCATATTTATCAGACTGGCTTCATAGTCACGGCTGGCATACAGCCGGTTCAGGTAGCCGGAATGGATATCTTGGGCATTCAGAGCAGCGTAAGTTGCCAGATCAGCATTCCACTTGCCTTTACCAAAGGCAGCAAATTCTTCCCTGGCAGAATGTTTGGACAAAGCAACATGATTGCTTGGCTCGGTATGGCCAGTGCCAGTAATGACAACCTCATCCTCCTGAGTATCACCGGTTTGCACTGGGGCTGTTGGCTTGTCAGTAGGTTTTGCTGGACTGGTGGATCTCTCAATCCGGATGGAGCCTGTGGGCTGATTGACAGGACCTGAGGCATCAGTAGGTCTCTCTTCAGCAATAAGATCGTCGTCTTGCTGCGGTGGATCGTTGGGTATATCCTCAGGAATAGCCGCTTCAAGATCGGGTGTCTTGCCTGGCTCAAGAATGGCATCTTCTTTGGCCGCTTTGTCCAGGCGGGCCTTCTTGCTTGGCCTAGGTTTGGCCCTAGAAAGAATAAGAAAATCAAATACATCATATGTTCTAAGGCAATGTACTGTAAGTATCATAATAAGTATAGCTTACCCAAGCACCGTTTTGAGCGGTGGCAGCTGAGTAGCCGATGACTCGCCAGAGGATGAGTGGGCAGTAACCTGATAATCGGAGTCAGATGGATTAAGAGGTTGGAGAAAGCAGCCCGCTTTAGGACAATCACTGACAAGCAAATTAGAGACCTCTGAACGGCGTTTCCGAACGGGACTGTTCGATAAACCGGCGGAGGTAACTACCTGGCCGCTGTGCCGGGTTGTGCGACGAGCTTCGTGCTGTTGGGTCTTCATAAGAAATTTGGGATCCAAATAAGCAAGGGGATGAGAAAATTTAACTTTCCGGTTTGCCTGATGGATTTTTAGCGAAGGCAAAGGTTCTGAATCGGAAGAGAGAATAATTACCTCTGCAGCATCATCGTGGCTGGCTTCGGCATCATCCTGACAAATATCATCATCAATAAGATGCATGAAAAATAAGACAAGTGAGTCAAGCTCTACCTCAAGGTCTGGATTATCCACATCATCATCAGGGGCCGGATTAGAAGATGTAGTAGTTCTTTTCCTGTGGGCAGTCTTCTTTATAGCTTTAGTCTTTTGCCGGGTTGCTCTTTCCGGTTTGTCTGGTTTTTCCGGTTTCTCCTGCGGCAATTTCTTGCTCCAAAACGGATCATTGCCCTGATTACACAGACACTGATATTAAACGATGACCAGATATATCAATAATAGATTCAGCAAAAGGAAAAATCAAGGTCTTACAGCTGGCGGTTTGTTGGTGGCACAGAAGGGAAGCAGGCCGTTTCTAGCACAGATATGTTCCGGTTCATTCAGCATCTTATTCACAGCTTCTGTGATTTCTTCATCGGTGAGCTAGATTCTGGAATGTCACAGTGGGTCATCAACACTGCCTGTATATTCACACATCAAACCGGAGCGCTGACTAAGGGGCAGTATGCTCCATGATATCCAACAGCGAGCGAGATCAACCCCTGTTAAACCGTTGGCCATAAAAGGCTCTAAGCTTCGACAGTTGAGGAGCATATTTGCTTCTCTCCTGGGAAGTCAATCTTTGCGGAAAAGGGTGTGTATTGCTGAGCCGCTCCGGACGAAAGCCGGGCAAGGGATTCTCACTAGCAGGGGAGGTATCTTTGCAGTAGAACCATGTCTGATTCCACTCTTTGGGGTGGCTGTGCAGTTTGGCATGAGAGTATGTGACCTCTTTCCTTTTCTGGATCGCCACGCCACCCAACTCCGTATTGGAGCCGTCAGTAAACTCAGTACGGCGGTTTAGATGGAAAAGGTCTCGGAACAATTCCACTGTGGGCTCCTCTTGAAAGAACGCTTCACAGAGCACTTGGAAGTGACACGTATTCGTAACAGAATTGGGGCCAGTATCTTGTGGATGGAGTTGGAAATCGGCCAAAACATCTCGGTAAAATTTAGAACCGGGTGGTTTAAAGCCCCGAGCTAAGTGATCTACAAAAACAACAAGTTCTCCTTCTTGAGGAGTGGGAGGGCATTCTTTGCCAGGAGCCCTCCAATGAATGGTATCTTTGCTGCCTAAAGCGTCGATCAAGACTAGATCGTCCAGCTGAGCCTCTGTGGCGCGAGAAGGAACCCAATTGCACTCATATACTTGCTTGGCCATGATGGAATATACAAGGTAGAAGATCTCGGTTCAAAAATACATTTGATCAAGGTATATTGGTATGTGCAATGTTAAACCGGAGACAGATCTATCTGAACCGGAGTTTTATGAAGCAACAACATTTGGCGGTTCCATCTAAAGTGAAGGCGAAGGGTAAACAGCTACCATTGCACAGAATAAAGATTTGCGGAGCCATCTAAAGATCTATCGTATGAGCAAGAGGCAGACGATGAACACTGAAGAACTGCGAAACCCTAGGTCGGATCTGCGGGGGAAAGGATGGAAGATTTACCGGAGCTGAGGAAGATGCGGAAGGTTTCCGCGATGCTCTGGTGCGCTCAGGTTGATGCAGCGGCTAAGGTTGAGACAGAGGTCGACGGCGGCGGCGGAGCTCCGAGGCTGGCGACGCAAGGAAGACGAAGAAGGCATGGAAGGAGAAAAGAAATGACCCTTCGGTCCTATTTATAAGGCGAAAGAACATGTGTCAGGCGCGACAATCAAGGGGCCACGAAACGGAGCTGTCACCTCGATTTCCGCCGATCTATTAAACAAAGAAGCATAATGGATAGCTTTGTTATGACAGGTGACGTCACTCCGGTTTACAGCAATCAGAGAAGATGACATCATGGCGGTTTACCAATTTATGAGAAGATGTTGAAGATGAACCTTTTGTTAAAGGATTGACATGAACCCGTTCAAATCAATCTGGGGCCTAATGTTGGGGATATTACTACTGGGCGTAAACCGACCTATCTGGGCCGGGTTAACTTCGTTAGTAGTTAAGTATGTTAAAGCCCAAGAAGACAGAGGAGGGCTCAAGGCCCATGGTCGGTTCAAGGCCTATAGCCGTAAACCGGCGTTAGTAGTTAACTTGTATTGTAAGTTAGGAATAAGTAGAGACCAAACCGGACACATCTATGAGCCGGTATTGGAACTCCGTAAGCCGACGGGAGTCACCCGTGTATATAAGGGGACGACCCGGCGGCGGTTCAAGGATACAGACAACAACTCGAGACATAGGCGAAGCTTGTTTGCTCCCTAGTCATCGAAACCCCCATCAATTCCATCACAACTAGACGTAGGCTTTTACCTTCATCGAAGGGGCCGAACTAGTATAAACTCCCTTGTGTCCCTGTGTCCGCTTTAATCCCTTCAAGCTAACCCGTCGCGATGGCTCCACGACTAAGTCCTTTCTGTAGGACATCTGCCGTGACAAAACCACGACAGTTGGCGAAAAGAAACAGCATCACTTGGGGACTTGGTCATGTCTGAACCATAGTCACGCCTCTTGATCGGCCTAGTGCCACAGCATCACTTGGGGGCTTTGGTCGAACCCGAACCATCGCTACACCTCTTGATCGGCGTAATGCCAATGCATCATTTAGGGACTTGGCTGACTTGAACCATAGCTATGCCTTTTTTGGGGGCATGGTCTTGTCCGACCATGGTAATGCCACTTGATCGGCTCAAAGCCTCATTTGCAATGGTTTTATCTTTGCCTTTGCTTATGTTTTTCTTTTGATAAAATATTTTTTCTGTTGCGTTTTCAACCAACATTATTAAATCCGGTTCAACTGTCAGTTACAGATTGACGGAACACGATTAAATCATAATCCGGAGACTATCAGCCCGGTCTGGTTTTCGACTATAAGTCGCCAGCATATATTTGGATTACGCCATTGGAATCATGCACTCATAAATCATTGGATTATATTATTCAAATCTTCAAATAGCCAACATGGCTGGATTTTATTATGGTAATCAGTAACCAATATTATGATTAAGGTTTTCAAAGTCGCTTTAGCGCAATGGCTATTATATTGTCAATGGATATGATTTATTTTACAATTGAAGGAATAGTCCCAAGTCGCTGCAGGCTTACAACCCGGCACTTGGGGGCTACATTATTCAATTTAAGATTATATTAAATATGCAAGTCTCATGTCGCTGCAAGCATGCACCATGACACTTGGGGGCTAATGCAAAATCATTTTTATTAGTCTTATTGAAGAACCGACTCATCACATCATAATGAGCCGGCCCTTGGGGGCTACCAATTGCTCCTGTCAACAATTCATGTTTTTATGAGCATCAGGAAATTACAAGTCCAAGGTTGCTGCAAGCATGATAACCCGGCACTTGGGGGCTACATATGTGGAATACTCAGTTCTGACTATTGATTGAGATGAACAACCTGGATTTCTTCAAGCTTGTGACATTCATATTGAAGCAAGTCTTAAGCAGTTACTACGCTCCCTTCTTAAGACTTGGGGGCTATAAGTGATATGCATACAAAGGAGGTATATTTTCAAGCTTGATGTTAACAAACAGTTATGATCCGGTGTCATCAAGCTTTGTAAACCGGCAAAGTTCTACATTCTTAAACCGGCTGAAGATTAGATGAGTATTTCAAAGACCAATATTTCTTAAGCATTGGGAGCTGAGTCAAAGGAGTTATTCTTTACAATATTTCTCTGTGACAAACCAATGTCAGCAAATTGATTATGAAGCTGGCCTATTGACCCGTATTTTCTAGAAGGAAATGACAAGGATTCAAAGATGATCAGGATCAGTTTAACATGGATAAATCCAAATTAAACTGGGGGCTAATGTCGGGGATATACCCCGCGGTATGACCCGACCGGAGTCGTAACCCGGCTGGGACTTGGTAAACCGGCGGATGGTAAACTGGCGGAGAGTTAAGACAGAGAGTCAAGACAGATGGCTAAGACAGATGGTAAACCGGCTGGTGGTAAACCGGCAGACAATGTTAAAATGGCAGACAATGTTAAACCGGCAGACAATGTTAAACCGGCAAACCGTGATAACTGGGTTGTCAGGGGTTATGAAGCCCGAGATGTTATGAAGCCCAAGATGTTAAGAAGCTCATGAAGATAAGTTAGAATAGTTAAGTCTTAAGTCCGAGTTGGACTCTACATGTAACCCGCCTCTTCAACATATATAAGGAGGGGTGGGGCTCCCCAAAGAGGGACAAGCAAGAAGAAACAATCTTAGGGCTAGACACAAAGAGGAGAGCCGGTTTATGACGACTCCCTCATGATGATAATGAGACCTAGCCTCAAATAGCATGTAGGGTTGTTATCGGATGATGTTTCCCGGGGCCCGAAGCTGTCTAAATCCCTGTCTTGTGTTGCGTCTCTCGATTCCGCTCAACCCCTCTCAAGCTACCACATAGAAGCGTTGGCCTCACGACTAAGTCCTCACACTAGGACATCTGACGTGACAATTCCACGATAGGATGGCTTTGCCGCTTTTTCTTGAGGTTTATTCTTCCAGAACGGATCATCACCCTATTTATAAACAAGCAGAAGGGTGTTCACAGGTTGTATAGTCTACAAGATATCAAGTGTGAAGCGGAAAGACAGTACTTACAGCAGGCGGTTGGTTTTTTGTGTAGAAGGGGTTCAAGCCGGTTTGGCGGCAGACAGATTCCGATTCATTCAAAATCTTCTTGACACCCTCAGTGACTTCTTCATCGGTTAATTGAATGTTGATGTGACGTTGGGGGTCTTCTACTTCACCAGTGTACTCACACATTAAAATGGAGCAGTGACTTAATGGTAAGATGCTCCAGGATATCCAGCAGCGCACAAAGTCGACGCCTGATAAACCGTTGGCCATAAAGGCTCGAAGCTTGGCGAGTTGAGGGGCATATGAGGCCTGTTCCTGGGCACTTAAACGTTGCAGCAGTGGATGAGTGTTGGAAAGCCGGTGGGCATGGTAACCCGGCAGAGGATTCTCGTCTTCAGGGGAAGTATCTTTACAGTAGAACCATGTTTGGTTCCACTTTTTTGGGGTGACTGTGCAGCTTGGCATGAGGGAATTCAACCTCTTTTATTTTTTGAATAGAGACGCCACCAAGTTCAGTGTTGGGTCCGTCTACAAATTCCGTGTGCCGGTTCAGATGAAAAAAATCCCGGAACAGCACTGCAGTTGGTTCTTCTTGTAAGTACACCTCACAGAAGACTTGGAAATTGCATATATTGGACACCGAGTTGGGTCCAATATCTTGAGGCTGGAGTTGGAAACTGGCAAGCACATCCCGAAAAAACTTTGACCCGGGCGGTTTTAAGGGGTGGGAGGATTCTTCGGTCCAGGAACTCGCCACTGGATCTCATTCTTTTTTGGTAAGGTACCAATTCTGACCATTCCATTAAGCTACTCCTCGGTAACCCGGGAAGGAGCCCAGTTACAGGCGTAGAACTGTTTGGCCATTACAACTGAAAAGTTGAAAAGAAGTACCGGTTTAGAATTCATTCATGGTGGTGCATAAGGTGACCGGAATAAAGATATACAAGTCTGTAAAATTTCGTAAACTGGAGAATGATACAATAAGGAATGACAAGGCAACATTGGAACAAAGGTATATGCATACTGTTAAACCGGAGTATGGCAACGGAGATAAAGTACTTGCCGCACTACTAGGGAAAAGCCTAGCAGTAACGCTGGTTTTTGGCCTATCAGTAGGGCGGGTAAGCGCGCTACTGATAAGGCGCTACAGCTAATGCTTAGTAGTAGCGCCTACTGGCACTCGCTACTGCTATATCTACTTAGTAGTAGCGCTTTCCAAGTCAATCGCTACTGCTAATTATTAGTAGCACTTTCGAAAACAACCACTACTACTATTATTCTCTATTCCATTTCTTTTCATTTTTATGTCGTATTCATATACTTGTATACAATTTTTCATATGGTAGCAATTTAGAGATTGTTTTTACATCGTAATGAGTTATTAAATCACTAGGTGAAAGAACCTTGGATTAGTTTCAAGTGCATGGATCCAAAGTAACCAATTGTCACTTTGGATCCATCCATTTGAAACTAATCGGCGGTTCTTTCACCCAATGACATAATAACTTCTCATCATCATCATAATATCATGAACAACTTATCATCATAATATATCATTGTCATATAACTCCTCATAATCATCATTTTCGTCCATGATGGTACATCATATAACAACTTCGTCACTAGTTATAATAACAACTCGTCCTCATCATCATCATAGTACTCATAGTTACTACTCTTACTCAGCATCACCATCAAGTCTAAGACATTGTAGTCATATATAAGCAACACTAACTAATTGTTCTTAATACTTAGGACCTACTCCTCTCTCCTAGCTAAAATACCATAAAACAGATAAACCGGTCCTTCACCATAATGAAGAATGGACATAAACCTATCTCCAACTTGTGGCTTACACACATTCATTTTGTCTCCAATTATTTGCGTGTGCGCATTCATCACTTTGCTCCATTCTTTGATTTTGAGCCTTCCATCATTTGAAGAAATCGGGTATGCAGTATGGTAAGCCTCCGAAGGAGTTGGTCGTAAGCTAACCATATGCATATCACCTTTGGTAAATAGCATGTCAGGCAAAACCTGCTTCGGGAGCCTCTGTTCAAAAACGAAATAGTAACATATATAGTTAGCAATGGTTTACTTAAGAATAATGTATGCAATGAAGTTACCATCATTAACAAAATCTTACCAAGCTTTTAGCAATGAATTTATCATCAAGCAATGTATGGACTAGTGGCACGTATCTAGTATAATTTGGGCTGATAGAGTGACTGGTTTTGAAGGCCTCAACATCTTCTATGAATGAGACAAGATAACCTTTCTCCTCACAATTAAGCTTGGAGTCATAGCTGTAGTATGTGTTGTCTACTATCTTCCGAGTATTTCTTGAAGATAAGAAATAAGCTGAAAATTATAAATAAATAAGTTTAGTATGGACGAACACCAAATATTTTTAAATTAACAACATAAATTACTGAACTTAACAAATTAGTTTGACAAACTCACATCTAGGCAAAACTGGAGGCATATCCACATCCACCCAGATGTCGATATCATCATCATCATCATAATCTTCGGAACGAATATCAAATCTTATTCGCATTCCCTCCTCAAATCCATATGCCTTGCAGGGAGCTTACCATTTAGAGCAACCGAAATGGGAGCGATTGACCGCATTGTAGAACTTAACCAGAAACTCGTAACCATGTTTAGTTCTTAAGTGAGCCCTTCTCGTCTCCACATTCTCAAAGTCATCTAAACCAAAACCAAGCTTCTCCAATACATATGGTATAGCATGGCACGGGATGGACTAATCGAATTGAAAAAAATCCATAAATTACACGTTGAACAAAAGAAGCACAAGTGATGATATTAATTACGATGAAATGCTTGTCGTTGCGTACCGTACAAACATCGAAGGTCTCTTCCAGCTTCACGGTGAAAAACCTATCATTTTGCAGGTGAGGAAACATGTCGCACACACCCCGGTCATCATAGCAGTACCCGCACTTCGGGATCCCATCATCATCAGACATCTCCTGTGTTCAAAATTCAGAGATTATAACTCGACAGCAAAACCCAAAAAATCCGGCATGACCTTTGCTAAAAAAGGACACATCGAGCGCCTGAAATTTGCCGGAACGGAAATTAATCAACACTCCGGCAAAACATAGGCCACTTATCGATGGTCATTGCATTTCAATGATTCAAAATATGAAGAAAAACATTCGAAAATATCTTATATAAAATCCTAACTCTAATTAAACTAGTTTTATTAACTAATTACTAAATAAAATAGTTCTATTAAGCACTTACTAAATAAACTAGGTCCATTAAGCACTTAATATAAATAAGCTGGTTATATTAATCACTTGCTAAATAAACTAGTTACCTACGATTTGCAAAAACAGAGACAAGGGAGGGAGGGAGGAGAGAGGAGGGGTAGGGGGCGGCCGAAGGAGGAGGGGGAGGGGCTGGCCGGAGGAGGAGGGGGAAGGGGCGGTGGGAGGAGGAGGAGGGAGGGGCTGTGGGAGGATGGCTGCCGGAGAAGGAGGGAGGAGGGGGCGGCCGCAGGAGGAGGGAGGAGGGCGTGGTGGGAGGAGGAGGGAGGAGGGCGCGGTGGGAGGAGGAGGGACGGAAGGAGGGAGTACCTCGGTGGCGGACGGACGATGGCGGCGGCGGCGACGAGCAACAATGGCTATCGGCGTGAGCGAGAGTGACTGAGAGGGAGAGTGAGAGAGAGAGAGGGTCAGCCGCGTGGGGATAAGGTAGGGTTAGTAGTAGCGCGGGTATGAAAAGGCGCTGCAGGTAAGGAGAATAGCAGTAGCGCGGTACGGTGTAAGGCGCTACTGCTATAACTAGATGGGCGGCGAGGTCATGGCAATTAGAGCAGTAGCGCGGTTTAGAGATGACGCGCTACTGCTATTTTTCTTTCAGCAGCGCGTTTTCCCGGCACGCGCTGCTGCTAAATAGCAGTAGCGTCGTATTTTGAAGAGCGCTGCTGGTAATATTCTGTGTATAAGGTTTTCCCTTGTAGTGTCGGTTCACAGGGGACTAATGGTATGTGATAGATTGTTTTTACAAAGGTAAATCGCCGAAGTGATAAAGAGGGTACAGATCTAAGGCAAGAAGGACTAAGTAATGTAAAACAGGTTCCACAAGGGGACATGGATATTTTGGATCTACCGAAGGACAGGAAAGCAAAAATATTTTGACCTAAAAGGGTTGGTCCCGAAGCAGTTCGTAAAGGTTCAGATCCGTTTTTGTGCACACAAGGGTTTGTTTTGGTAGCGGAAGATAAACCATTACACAGAATATATCAAGCTAGAGGTTTTTTATCCATGGACTAAGGGGGAACGGGGAAGAGCAGCACCGGAGCACTGATGAACTTCAATGAACTGCGAAGAATAAGGAAACCCTAGACAGATCTACAAAGGGGGAAAGGAAAGGACTTACAGCGACTGTTAAAGTAACGGAGGCACGTCGCAGCTCTCTGGTGCAATCAGGTTGATGCAGCGGCCAATGGAGAGGCGGAGGCGAAGCTCGGTGACGGAGGCGGCGCTCGGGTGCAGAGACATCGCAAGGAGGAAGAAGAAGCGAAGGAGGCGAAGGGGGAAAAAGAGGATGGCCCTTGGGCCTATTTATAAGGTGAACCGATAAGCGACAAGTGCATAAATCGAGGAGCTTAAAATGGATAGTTAATAAGGATGTCGCCTCGGGGGTTGGATATTCATTAATGAAGGGTATCTTTGGCGTCAACGGGTAGATGATGTCATGACGGTTTACTATGGATCTAAAAGATGACATCACGACGGTTTACCAGATTCATGCGAAGGTGCCAGGGCAAGGATTTTTTCTAAGTATTGAAGATTTACATGAACAAGTTCAAATCAATCAGGGGCCGAATTTTGGGGATATGATTACTGGAGGTAAACTAGCTAGGAGTGGCCGGGTTAGCTCCATGAAGATAGAAGCCCATGAAGATGTGAGGATGGTGGCGCTTTACGAAAGCCCAAGGCCCAAAGGCGGGTTAAAGCCTATAGATGTAAACCGACTCTGTCATGTAACTTGTATTGTAAGTTAGAGGAATAGAGACCGAGCCGGACACATTTTATGATCCGGCCTCGGCACTCTGTAAACCGGCGGGTGTCAACCTATGTATATAAAGGGACGACCCGGCTGCGGTTTAGGACAACAGACAACAACTTGAGAGCCAGGCAAAGCGGATTTGCTCCCTGGTCATCTAAACCCTAGCAATACCAATCACAACTAGACGTAGGCTTTTACCTTCATCGAAGGGGCCGAACTAGTATAAAATCCCCCGTGTCCCTTGTCCGGTTTGACCCCTTTAAGCTAACCCGTAGAGATGGCTCCACGACTAAGTCCTTTCACGAGGACATCTTCCATGACAAACCCACGACAAGTTGGCTAGGAACGTGGATAGAATTTCTCTTGATGTTGATTCTTTGAAACTTGGATCTATTCCACCTAAGCATGATATCGATTAGTCTCTCAAAGCCATGAGAATTTCCATTGATGAGTGCAAAGAAAGAACCGCTAGGATGCGTGCTAAAAAAGATTGCTTCATAAAAGCGTGTTTTTCTAGTTTTCATGATAATAAAGATGAAGATCTAAAAGTGATTGATGTGTCCCCTATTAAATCTTTGTTTTGCAATATGAATCCTGATAATGATGGGACTGGAGATGAGTCAACTTTAGTTAGAAGGCGTCCCAAAAATTCGGAGTTTTTATATCTTGATGCAAAAATTGGTAAAAGTGGGATTGGAGAGGTCAAAACTTTAGACAGCAACGAACCCACTATCTTGGATTTCAAGGAATTTAATTATGATAATTGCACTTCGACAGATTGTATTTCCTTGTTGCAATCCGTTCTAATTCTCCCTATGCTTATAGTCAAAATAAAGCTTTTACTAAACATATCATTGATGCTTTGATGCAATCTTATGAAGAAAAACTTGAGTTGGAAGTTTCTATCCCTAGAAAACTTTATGATGATTGGGAACCTACTATTAAAATAAAAATTAAAGATCATGAATGCTATGCTTTGTGTGATTTGGGTGCTAGTGTTTCCACGATTCCAAAAACTTTGTGTGATTTCCTAGGTTTCCGTGAATTTGATGATTGTTCTTTAAACTTGCACCTTGCGAATTCCACTATTAAGAAACCTATGGGAAAGATTGATGATGTTCTTATTGTTGCAAATAGGAATTACGTGCCTGTAGATTTCATTGTTCTTGATATATGTTGCAATCCTTCATGTCCTATTATTCTTGGTAGACCTTTCCTTAGAACGATTGGTGCAATTATTGATATGAAGGAAGGGAATTTTAGATTCCAATTTCCATTAAGGAAAGTCATGGAACACTTTCCTAGAAAGAAAATTAAATTACCATATGAATCTCTTATGAGAGCCACTTATGGATTGCCTACCAAAGATGGCAATACCTAGATCTATCCTCGCTTTTATGCCTAGCTAGGGGCGTTAAACGATAGCGCTTATTGGGAGGCAACCCAATTTTATTTTTATTCCTTGATTTTTGCTCCTGTTTAGTAGTAAATAATTTATATATCCTATGTTTTGGTTGTGTTTAATTAGTGTTTGTGCCAAGTAGAACCGTTGGGAAGACTTGGGGAAAGTCTTTTTGATCTTGCTGTAAAAAACAGAAACTTTGGTGCTCACGAGAATTGCTGCCATTTTTTATTGGAGAGTGATATTTAGTTAATAATTTTTGAAGATGATTAATAGATAAATTCCTCACTTCCATAAAATTATTTTAGAATTTTTGGGGTTCCAGAAGTTTGCATTAGTTACAAATTACTACAGACTGTTCTGTTTTTGACAGATTCTGTTTTCCGTGTGTTGTTTGCTTATTTTGATGAATCTATGGCTAGTAATAGAGTTTATAAACCATAGAGAAGTTGGAATACAGTGGTTTAACACCAATATAAATAAATAATGAGTTCATTACAGTACCTTGAAGTGGTGTTTTGTTTTCCTTCACTAACGGAGGTCACGAGATTTTCTTGTTAAGTTTTGTGTTGTGAAGTTTTCATGTTTTGGGTAAAGATTTGATGGATTATGGAACAAGTAGTGGCAAGAGCCTAAGCTTGTGGATTCCCAAGGCACCCCAAGGTAAATCCAAGGACACCAAAAAGCCTAATCTTGGGGATGCCCCGGAAGGCATCCCATCTTTTGTCTTCGTTCATCGGTAACTTTACTTGGAGCTATATTTTTATTCGCCACATGATATGTGTTTTGCTTGGAGCGTCTTGTATGATTTGAATATTTGCTTTTTAGTTTACCACAATCATCCTTTCTGTACACACCTTTTGAGAGAGACACACATGAATTGGAATTTATTAGAATACTCTATGTGCTTCACTTATATCTTTTGAGCTATATAGTTTTTGCTCTAGTGCTTCACTTATATCTTTTAGAGCATGGTGGTGGTCTTATTTTATAGAAATAATTGATCTCTCATGCTTCACTTATATTATTTTGAGAGTCCTTTAGAACAACATGGCAATTTTCTTTTAGGCATAATAAAAAACTTTCATATAAGTGCATTGAATACTAAGAGAAGTTTGATACTTGATGATTGTTTTGAGATATGGAGATAGTGATATCAAAGTTGTGATAGTTGAGTAGTTGTGAATTTGAGGAATACTTGTGTTGAAGTTTGCAAGTCCCGTAGCATGCACATATGGTAAACTTTGTGTAACAAATTTCAAACATGAGGTGTTATTTGATTGTCTTCCTTATGAGTGGCGGTCAGGGACGAGCGATGGTCTTTTCCTACCAATCATCCCCCTAGGAGCATGCGCGTAATACCTGGTTTTTGATGACTTGACAATTTTTGCAATAAGTATGTGAGTTATTTATGACTAATTTTAAGTCCATGGATTATACGCACTCTCACCCTTCCATCATTGCTAGCATCTTCAGTACCGTGCATTTCCCTTTCTCACCTTGAGAGTTGGTGCAAACTTCGCCGGTGCATCCAAACCCCGTGATACGATACGCTCTATCACACATAAACCTCCTTATATCTTCCTCAAAATAGCCACCATACCTACCTATTATGGCATTTCCATAGCCATTCTGAGATATATTGCCATGCAACTTTCCACCGTTCCGTTTATTATGACACGCATCATCATTGTCATATTGCATTGCATGATCATGTAGTTGACATCATATTTGTGGCAAAGCCACCATTCATAATTCTTTCATACATGTCACTCATGAGTCATTGCACATCCCGGTACACCACCGGAGGCATTCATATAGAGTCATATCTTGTTCTAGTATCGAGTTGTAATCATTGAGTTGTAAATAAATAGAAGTGTGATGATCATCATTAATAGAGCATTGTCCCAAACAAAAGAGAGAAATGCCAAATAAAAAAAGAGAAGGCCCAAAAAAATAAAATATAAAAAAGGGCAATGCTACTATCATTTTTCCACACTTGTGCTTCAAAGTAGCACCATGATCTTTATGATAAGGAGTCTCTTGTTTTGTCATTTTTATATACTAGTGGGAATTTTTCATTATAGAACTTGGCTTGTATATTCCAACAATGGGCCTCCTCAAGTGCCATAGGTCTTCGTGAGAAAGCAAGTTGGATGCACACCCACTTAGTTTCTTTTGTTGAGATTTCATACATTTATAGCTCTAGTGCATCCGTTGCATGGCAATCCCTACTCCTTGCATTGACATCAATTGATGGGAATCTCCCTAGACCATTGATTAGCCGCGCCGATGTGAGACTTTCTCCTTTTTTGTCTTCTCCACATAACCCCTTCATTATATTCTATTCCACCCATAGTGCTATATCCATGGCTCACGCTCATGTATTGCGTGAAAGTTGAAAAAAGATTGAAATTACTAAAGTATGAAACAATTGCTTGGCTTGTCATCGGGGTTGTGCATGATGAGAGCATTCTTGTGTGACGGAAATGGAGCATGACCAAACTATATGATTTTGTAGGGATGAACTTTCTTTGGCCATGTTATTTTGAGAAGACATGATTACTTAGTTAGTATGCTTGAAGTATTATTATTTTTATGTCAATATTAAACTTTTATCTTGAATCTTTAGGATCTGAACATTCATGCCACAATAAAGAAAATTACATTGAGAAATATGTTAGGAAGCATTCCATATCAAAAATTCTATTTTTATCATTTACCAACTCGAGGACGAGCAGGAATTAATCTTGGGGATGCTTGATACGTCTCCAACGTATCTATAATTTTTTATTGTTCCATTCTATTATATTATTTGTTTTGGATGATAACGGGCTTTATTTTACACTTTCATATTATTTTTGGGACTAACCTGTTAACCGGAGGCCCAGCCCAAATTGCTGTTTTTTTTGCCTATTTCAGTGTTTCATAGAAAAGGAATATCAAACGGAGTCCAAACGGAATGAAACCTATGGGAGCGTGATTTTTGGAACAAACGTGATCCAGGGGACTTGGAGTGGACGTTGATACGTCTCCAACGTATCTATAATTTTTGATTGTTCCATGCTATTATATTATCTATTTTGGATGTTTTATATGCGTTTATATGCTATTTTACATTATTTTTGGGACTAACCTATTAACCTAGACCCCAGTGTCAGTTTCTGTTTTTTCCTTCTTTTAGAGTATCGCTGGGGGAGTCCTGGATTAGGGGGTCTCCGGACAGCCGGACTATATCCTTCGGACGGACTGTTGGACTATGGAGATACAAGATTGAAGACTTCGTCCCGTGTCCGGATGGGACTCTCTGCCGTGGAAGGCAAGCTAGGCAATACGAATATGAAGATCTCCTCCCTTGTAACCGACTCTGTGTAACCCTAGCCCCCTCAGGTGTCTATATAAACCGTAGGGTTTAGTCCGTAGGACAACATATACAATCATACCATATGCTAGCTTCTAGGGTTTAGCCTCTACGATCTCGTGGTAGATCAACTCTTCTAATCCTCATATCATCAAGAACAATCAAGCAGGACGTAGGGTATTACCTCCATCAAGAGGGCCCAAACCTGGGTAAACATCGTGTCCCTTGCTTCCTGTTACCATCCGCCTTAGACGCACAGTTCGGGACCCCCTACCCGAGATCCGCCGGTTTTGACACCGACATTGGTGCTTTCATTGAGAGTTCCACTGTGTCGTCACCATAAGGCTTGATGGCTCCTTAGATTCGATAGCGATGTGGTCCAGGGTGAGGTTTTCCTCCCCGGACAGGTCCTTGTATTCGATGGCTTCGCACTGCGGGCCAATTCGCTTGGCCATCTGGAGCAGGTCGAGAGCTACACCCCTAGCCATCAGGTCAGGTTCAGAAACTTAAACTATACCGCCGACATCCGTGGAGACTTGATCTTCGACGGATTCGAGCCCCTGTCAGGTGCGTCGCACAGTTACTACGAGCACAATGTAACTCTGTCGTCGGACAGTGTTCGGGAGATCGCATCTGCAACTCCTCCGGCCTGCAATCCGGAGCAAATCGCGCCATCCAAGGACGGAGGGATAGACCCCACCATGGAGGCTGCACTCTCAGTGGCGATGGAGCTGGATACTGACTTCACCCCTTATGAGAGCCGTGTCGCCGAACCACTGGATTCGTCTCCGGCCACGGACTCCGAGCCGCCTGCATCCATGCCCATCGAATCCGACTGGGCGCCGATCATCGAGTTCACCTCCGCGGATATCTTTCAGCATCACCTTTCGGCGATGTGCTAAATTCATTAAAATCTCTCTATTTGTCAGGAGAACCTTGGCCGAACTATGTCCGGCTAGAATAGGATACGGACGACGAAGAAATTCGCTGCCTGCCCACCACCCACTTAGTAGCCACTGTCGAAGACTTAACCGACATGCTCAACTTCAACTCCGAAGACATCGACGGCATGGATGAAGATGCTGGAGACGAATAGGATCCGGCGCCAGCCACTTCATCACATGACATATACATGGTGGATACACCCAAAGAAGGCAATGGCGAAGATACAGCGGAGGATGGCCCCTCCAAGAAGCAACCCAAGCGCCGACGTCAGCGACGCCGCTCTAAGTCCCGCCCTAGCAAAAACAGCGATAACAACGTAAGAGAAAATAACACTCCAGTCGACTCTAGAGGAAACAACCACATTGCCCCGGCGGCAGAGCACGATGAAGCTGCAAGTGGCGAACATAGTACAGATCCGACGTCCGAACACGGCGATGCCGAGGATAACCCTCATCAAACCCCATTCGGGGAGGAAAACGGTCTGGACGAAGATGCACACATCATCCCGGAAACGCACTTGGAGCAAGAGAACCTCCGCAAAAGGCTTATTGCCACAGCGAGGAGTCTGAAGAAGCAGAAGCAAAGGCTTAAGGCCGCACAAAACACACTCAACGGCAGGTGGAACAAAGTGCTCAACTGCGAAGCAAAGTATGGTGGAAGTTACCACACAAAGAGCTATCCAAAGCGCAAGCTGTTACCCAAATTCGACGAGGAGGTCTTAGAGCACACACAGCCAAATAATGAAACGGCCAACCGGCCAGATCCACCACCTTGTGATCGCGATAGAGCGGATAACAAATACGCACATAAGTCAACACGCGATGTACGTGAGGACTTGCGTCAAAAATCCGATGCGACCAGATCCATCAATGGATCTAGGAAGCGTGCTTCGGCACAAAATCAAAAGCAAATACCACAACCGTCCGAACCTCATGGTACATCCAAGTACATGGGTGCCGCCACCCCCTATGTTCCACCGATGAGGTGCTGGACCACGAATTCCTAGAAGGATTCAAACCAGTGAACATAGAAGCGTACGAGGGGACCACAGACCCTGGGATCTGGATTGAGGAATTTATCCTCCATATCCATATGGCTCACGGAGACGATCTCCATGCCATTAAATACTTGCCCCTCAAGCTTAAAGGGCCAGCTCTGCACTGGCTGAAAAGCCTCCCCGAAAAATCAATTAGAAGTTGGGAGGAGCTCGTGGACGCTTTTCGGGCTAATTTTCAAGGGACCTACGTCCGACCTCCGGATGCAGACGATTTAAGTCATATAATTCAACAGTCCGGAGAGTCCGCCCGAAAGCTTTGGAACAGGTTTCTACCAAGAAGAACCAAATCGTCGACTGTCCGGATGTCGAAGCCTTAGCAGCTTTCAAACACAGCGTCTGAGACGAATGGCTCGCCAGACACCTCGGCCAAGAAAAACCGAGAACAATGGCAGCTCTAACAAGTCTCATGACCCACTTTTGCGCGGGCGAAGACAGCTGGTTAGCCCGCAGCAGCACCAGCGACCCAAGCACATCCGAAGTTAGGGATGGCAATGGAAAACCACGACGCCATAAAAACAAGCATCAAAATAAAGAGGATATCCCAGATAATACGGCGGTAAACGCCGGATTCAGGGGCTCTCGACCAGGTCAGCGGAAAAAGCCTTTCAAAGGCAGCAGAGACGGACCGTCTGGCCTAAACAAGATTCTTGACAAACTCTGTTAGATTCATGGCACCCCCGATAAACCTGAAAATCACACCCACAGAGAATGCTGGGTCTTCAAGCAGGCCGGTAAGCTAAATGCCGAACACAAGGGGGGGAGACACCAAGCGAAGACGAGGACGAACCTCGCCAGCATGGCACTGGAGGACAGAAAAAATTCCCACCAGAGGTTAAAACAGTCAACATGATCCATGTGAAAAAGAGGAAAAGCAAACATGCACTCCGAGACACACGCGCCATAGAGCCCATCACCCCTAGGTTCAACCCTTGGTTGGCCTGCCCGATCACTTTTGATCGCGGGGATCACGCGACAAGCATCCGGCATGAAGGATTGGCTGCCTTGGTGTTAGACCCAATAATAAACGGATACCATCTCACACGATTCCTCATGGACGGCGACAGCGGTCTAAACCTGATATATCAGGACACAGTCCGCAAAATGGGGATAGACCCATCAAAAATAAGCCACCGTACTACTACCTTCAAGGGAGTAATACCAGGCCTAGAGGCCCGCTGCACGGGCTCTCTATTACAAGAGGTTGTATTCGATTCTTCCGACAACTTCCGAAGCGAAAGGTTAAATTTCTACATCGCTCCATTCCGAAGTGGCTATCAGGCACTACTCGGAAGAGTGGCTTTCGCTCGTTTTAATGCAATCCCGCATTACGCTTCTCTCAAGCTTAATATGCCCGGTCCATGTGGCACCATCACAGTTAGCGGAAATACTGAGTGTGCTCTACGCGCAGAAGAATGTGCGGCGGCTTTAGCCACCGAGCACTAGATGGCCTCACCAACCAGAAAAAATGATAGGTCGTCAAGACCACGGACACGGTTAGACGAGTCCGGTGCACCACTACATATACATGAGATTTGTTTGATAGTCAAGCCCTCCTAGATGGTACCAAGGGCTTCCTGCGTGTAATCAGGGCTAGTCCGGCTCAACTTTAATTATCTTAAATTTTAATTGTTTATTGACAATAACCAATTTTCTGGCACGACAACTTTCACCTAAGTTCTTCTCTTTTACAGATGACAATCGTGATCCACCCGTCCAGGACATGGCACAACAGAGACACAGGCGCAGACGTGCAGCAGGGACCCGCTCAAAGGTTTCTTTTTAGATTAAGACCCTGCGCCAACCTTTTTTACTGTCTCTTGTTGCCCACATCCTCCGATACTCAATACAACCGAGAAGGATGCCGACGTATTGGCATGTGGCCACGCCAGGATATTGTACCTGGACACCCAGGGTTTATTATTAAGGGCATTATTCCGCCCGGCATGTGTTATAAAGACTGAATACCTTAGGGAGTGTTCGGCGTCGCGAGTTTGGCCTTATATGCATCAGCTCCGAATCATGTCTTTGGTCAAATGTTGGGTTGGCCCGGCTCCCATGTTTTCGTACCTTACACACCGCTATATCGGCTAAGGTAGCACTGGAAGAACTACTGCGATTGTGCCCTGGTTCATCCGGATGAGCACCTTAGTAGAGAAAGCCGAAAACTAGCTGTCATGATATAGCGCGAGACTGGTCAACCACTCGATGACCCAGCGGAATCTTCGGGATTCCTCCGCATTAACGAAGGGCCATTTCCCGGTCATGTACGTATGCGCCCCGTATTCGGACGAGCGCAGAAGTACCAGGGGCTATATAGTAGCCCCACCGTCAAACTCATGTGGCTAAGTGAAAGTGTTAAAGCAATATAGTCTGATTGCCTCGTTCAGTGCGCTACCACCTCCTTAATGGACCAAGACGTTGGATCAAGTGTGAATACGTGTTTTTTGCGAACACCCCCGCATTATATGTGTGGGGCGGAAGCCGACGATTGCAAACTTTTAGGTTATATACATATATACATAAACGGCCGCACAGGAGGCATCATAATACTTTCAGGCAAAAGTATAAACACAGACTTCATAACTCAATAAAACATTGTTTTTACAATGGGAGTACATGTCCAAAGAACATAATATTCTTCGAGCACTGAGCCTCTATCGAACGAGCGCCTTCAAGAACTTCTTCAAAGTAGTGCTCGGCAGCCACTCAGCCCACGGCCGAACCCTGTGTCGCAACAGTGGTGGCCTCCATCTCCGCCCAGTATGTCTTGACACGGGAAAAGGCCATCCGCGCACCCTCTATGCACGCCGACCTATTCATAGCATCAATGTGCGGCACAGCACCAAGGAATTGTTGCACCAAACTAAAGTAACTATTCAGCATTGGCCCTCCCGGCCACAGATGGTACACAACGGACCGCATGGCGAGTCCGGACAACCTATGGAGCTCGGCCCACTCGGCCATTTTCTCATTCAGCAGCAGCGGACGCACTGGAGCATGGAACTGTGACCAGAACAGCTTTTCCACTTCGTGATCTCCTTTATCCTTAAAGTACTCAGCCGCATCAGCAGCACTTGCCGCCAAATCCACGTAGGTGTCCGCAGAACTCCATAGTTGATCAAGAGAAGCATACTTCGGATCTCCGAACTTAGTCCGCAACAAGAAGGGCTTCCCAACCACGATATCCGCAGCTTGATGCAGCTCCTCCTTCATCGCTCTGATTTTAGAGTGGGCTTCCTTGGTTGCTACCATGGCCTTCTCTAGGTCCGTCGCCCTCGCTCGGATTTCTTCTTCAAGAAGCTAGTAACGGTCAGCGGCATCTTTCAACTCAATGGACATCTGGGCTATCCTTTCCTTGCTCTGGCGATGCGCGGACTATTCGGCCCGCAGCTCTTCGACTGCCTTTAGAGCGGCCGCATCGCTATTCCTTGCTTGTTCCTTGGCCCGGGCAAGATCTGCCCGAAGGGTCTCCACGGTGGCAGCTCCATCTGCAGTCACAACATATTAAAGATATTGACATCCTGCTCCTCTTACTATGCGTTGATCACCGCAGAAATCACTCACCCTGTGCCTCGTCAAGCTGTTTGTTGACAAGCACGATGTCGGCATCTGCCGCATCAAGTTGCCGCTTTAGCTCGGCAAACCCATCAGTCCGGCTAGCCACCGGAGCTTCAGTCACCTGCACATACGGTCTGGTTATTACCTGAGATTTCTTCCCTCGTTTGGAAACCTCTGTTTCCAGATTTTCAGAGGTGGTCCTCTTCCTTCCCCGGGAAGAGGGAATGTCAGATTCTTCTTCCTGGTTGTCCTCCTTCGTGGAGGCGCTCGTTCCCCCGGTTGGGGCGAGTAGTGAGTGAGGCTCGCTTCCGGCCTCTTTATTCCCCCCTTTATCTTCCTTTGAGGGCACTTCATAAGGCGCCGGCTCCAGCATTCTGTCTAGTACTGGATTGGCCAATCCCTCAGGAAGGGGGGCCGGACACCTGATCATCTTTGCCTTTGTTATCCAGTCCTGGTCAAAGAGCGACTTCTCAGAATGATGTTATGATGAATAAGATAAACGGTGTGTTCGGCCATGGGATTACTTACTTGGGTATCCATTGAAGACTTTGTCCCGTGTCCGGATGGGACTCTCCTTAGCGTGGAAGGCAAGCTAGGCAATACGGATATGAAGATCTCCTCCCTTGTAACCGACTTTGTGCAACCCTAGCCCCCTCAGGTGTCTATATAAACCGGAGGGTTTAGTTCGTAGGACAACATATACAATCATACCATAGGCTAGCTTCTAGGGTTTAGCCTCTACGATCTCGTGGTAGATCAACTCTTGTAATCCTCATATCATCAAGAACAATCAAGCGGGACGTAGGGTATTACCTCCATCAAGAGCGCCCGGACCTGGGTAAACATCGTGTCCCTTGCTTCCTGTTACCATCCGCCTTAGACGCACAGTTCGGGGGCCCCTACCCGAGATCCGCCGGTTTTGACACCGACAATCGTAGAAAAGGAAAATCAAACGGAGTCCAATTAACTTGAAACTTCACGGAACTTATTTTTGGAAGGAAAGCAACCCGGGATACTTGGAGTGCACGTAAGGGAAGCAACAAGGAAGCCACGAGTCAGGGGGCGCGCCCACCCCCCTGGGCGCACCCTCCACCCTCGTGGGCCCCTCGTTGCTCCCCCGACGTACTTCTTCCTGCTATATATATACCCATATACCCTAAAATGATCGGGGAGCACAATAGATCAGGAGTTCCGCCGCCAGAAGCCTCCGTAGCCACCAAAAGTCAATCTAGACACGTTCTGGCACCCTGCCGGAGGGGGAATCCCTCTCCGGTGGCCATCTTCATCATCTCGGCGCTCTCCATGACGAGGAGGGAGTAGTTCTCCTTTGGGGCTGAGGGTATGTACCAGTAGCTATGTGTTTGATCTCTCTCTCTCGTGTTCTTGAGGTGGCACAATCTTGATGTATCGCGAGCTTTGCTATTATAGTTGGATCTTATGATGTTTCTCCCCCTCTACTCTCTTGTAATGGATTGAGTTTTCCCTTTGAAGTTATCTTATCGGATTGAGTCTTTAAGGATTTGAGAACACTTGATGTATGTATTGCGTGGGATACCCGTGGTGACAATGGGGTATTCTATTGATCCACTTGACGTATGTTTTGGTGATCAACTTGCGGGTTCCGCCCATGAACCTATGCATAGGGGTTGGCACACTTTTTCGTCTTGACTCTCCAGTAGAATCATTGGGGCACTCTTCGAGGTTCTATGTGTTGGATTGAATAGATGAATCTGAGATTGTGTGATGCATATCGTATAATCATACCCATGGATACTTGAGGTGACATTGGAGTATCTAGGTGACATTAGGGTTTTGGTTGATTTGTGTCTTAAGGTGTTATTCTAGTACGAACTCTAGGGCTGTTTTTGACACTTATAGGAATAGCCCAACGGATTGATTGGAAAGAATAACTTTGAGGTGGTTTCGTACCCTACCATAATCTCTTCGTTTGTTCTCCGCTATTAGTGACTTTGGAGTGACTCTTTGTTGCATGTTAAGGGATAGTTATGTGATCCAATTATGCTATTATTGTTGAGAGAACTTGCACTAGTGAAAGTATGAACCCTAGGTCTTGTTTCAACGCATTGCAATACCGTTTGTGCTCACTTTTATCATTAGTTACCTTGCTGTTTTTATATTTTCAGATTACAAAAACTATTATCTACTATCCATATTGCACTTGTATCACCATCTCTTCGCCGAACTAGTGCACCTATACAATTTACCATTGTATTGGGTGTGTTGGGGACTGTCGGTGTACTAGAGTAGGGGTACCCTAGTATCCCGAACTTGTGCACGGGCAGTCGCAGCATCCCGCGGCAAGGCTTGCCGGGTGACCGCCAAGGTCCTCCGTGGTTCCTTTGGAGCCATTCAAGGACAAAGTATCCAAGCCAAGGCATCTCAAGACCCCGGCAAGAGGAGCTTGCCGGGAAGGCCAACCAAGGCATCTCAAGGAACTTGCCGCGACGCGCCACGCGTCCCGGCAAGGCCTGGTGAGCGACAAGCTCCCGGACACGACAAGACAACGACCGCGGCAAGGCGCTTGCCGCGGCAAGCCACCACTCTGTGCCCGCGCTCTAGCACATCCACCAACGTGTCGCTCTGGGACCCTTCCAGGCGTACGTGGCGGGAGGCTATGCAGCCAGCGGCGCGCGGTGGCAAGTGGCGCTGACAAGATTGCCATCGTGGCGAGCGGTGGCGTCCCTGATGGTCCCTTTTGCACTATTTAGGCGACGCAGACGGGCATTTAATGCCCTTGTCCCCTGCCGTCAGGGTTAGGTATGATACACTGTAGCAGGTAGCTGTACCAACCGCAACACCTTTCCATTTTTGGCCTTGTCTATGTTGCCACCTGTCGGTGACTCCTTGAGCATATAAAAGGAGGCCCATGCGCAACGTAGAGGGGAGAGGGAAAAAGAGAACACTCACGCTCGGTCTCGTTAGCTGCTGGGGTGTACGGTAGCACTCCGCGCTCCCGAGCAAGAGCTCTCCATTCCTCCCACTTGCCGCGGAACTCTCCCTCCAGATAAGTGTCCTTCTTGCCGGCCCTCGAGATCCAGGCGATTCCGCCGGATAAAGGCTCTCCTCTCTCTACTCGGGGCATAAAGAAGTGGCGAAAAAGGGCTACATTGGGATAGACTCCGACAAAGTTTTCGAAGAGATGTGCGAAAACTGCCATGGTCAGAACAGCATCGGGGGTGAAGTCAAGGAGGTGGAACCCGTAGGTGTTCATAATATCGCAGAAGAACTCAGAGAAGGGCGGGCAGAGCCCGCAGTAGAAGGACAAGGCGAAGAAAGGATATCCGTTTGGAGCCATTTTCCAAGCGGCGGCTGGAAGTACCTTCGTGCGCGGATGCGCTCGCGTCTCCGTCGACCAGAAGAGGTAGTAATTCTCCCTCAGCTCCCTCGCGGCGAGCTTGGGGGGGAAGATTGCCCGCTCCTTCCGCAGCGCGCGGAAGTGGTGGAGGAGGTCGACGGCGTTGGTGGTGCTGGTGGCAATGGGGGGCGGAGCACTGCTCTCTTTCGGCTCTGGGAAGATGGGGGAGCGGCGGAGATTTTCGAGATTGAAGCAGCAACCGGCGAATGGGCGAACTACCCCTGTTTCCCCTGCTTATAAAGAGGGAGGGGGCGGACGTTCCGCATTTCCGAATAAAGAAACCACCAACGATCTCTCCCACGACGCCGCATTCAACGCGTGCCGTTCGGGGAGGGCGCGGTGGATACGGAGAGAGATACGGCGTAACCTAGGCCGCGCGTGCCCGTGCCCTGTTTTGGGCCTGGCCCAACAGCGCTCGGCACCGTGTATGGCCCAGGCCCGGGGGCTCCTGTCGGTGTACTAGAGTAGGGGTACCCTAGTATCCCGAACTTGTGCACGGGCAGTCGCAGCATCCCGCGGCAAGGCTTGTCGGGTGACCGCCAAGGTCCTCCGTGGTTCCTTTGGAGCCATTCAAGAACAAAGTATCCAAACCAAGGCACCACAAGACCCCGGCAAGAGGAGCTTGCTGGGAAGGCCAACCAAGGCAAGGCGCTCAAGGAGACAAGACCCCGGCAAGAGGAGCTTGCCGGGAAGGCCACCCAAGGCATCTCAAGGAACTTGCCGCGGCGCGCCACGCGTCCCGGCAAGGCCCGGTGAGCGACAAGCTCCCGAACGCGACAAGACAACGACCGCGGCAAGGCGCTTGCCGCGGCAAGCCACCACTCTGTGCCCGCGCTCCAGCACATCCACCAACGTGTCGCTCTGGGACCCTTCCAGGCGTGCGTGGCGGGAGGCTGTGCAGCCAGCGGTGCGCGGTGGCGAGCGGCGCTGACAAGATTACCATCGTGGCGAGCGGTGGCGTTCCTGACGGTCCCTTTTGCACTATTTAGGCGCAGACGGACATTTAATGCCTTTGTCCCCTGCCGTCAGGGATTAGGTATGATACACTGTAGCAGGTAGCTGTACCTACCGCAGCACCTTTCCATTTTTACCCTTTGTCTCCGTTGCCACCTATCGGTGACCCCTTGAGCATATAAAAGGAGGCCCACGCGCAACATAGAGGGGGGTTGGGAGAAACAGAACACTCACGCTCGGTCTCGTTAGCTGCTGGTAGGGTTTTACGCATCCGTGCGGCCCGAACCTGGGTAAACTGCTCGTGTGCTTCGCCTCGATCCGCTCTTCGTGCGACCCTCGCCCCCGACGAACCGAAAGGGACTCGGTCCGCCGGTCCCATAGGTGCTCGTGGATCAGAACCCCGGCATCTTTGGCGTGCCAGGTAGGGGGCGTCGAGGTTGTGTGAACCAGATCCGGTGTTCACACGGGCTAGATCTTCATCATCTTCATCGACATGCCGCCGAAGAAGAAGGCTTCGGAGGCGGCTGCTCCGTCCGTGCCGAACCCACCACCGCCGGAGCAAACGGCTAACGGGGCAGACGCCGGCGGAAGAACGGGCGTCAACGAGGGAGCTCACGGTGCTGCCAGGTCCAAGGACAAGGCTGCGCTGCCCATTGGCGGCGTAGCCGGCTCCCACAACGACCGGGCGCACTCCAAGACCTCGGCGTCCGTACATGCACCGCGCCCATCTCAGGAGGCGCGGGACCGGCAGCGTCATGGTACTCACGGTACCATGCGTTTGTTGGACCAAGATCGAGCTGGTGGATCTCGGAGTGCTCAAGACCAGCATGCACGCCAACATGCTGGCGCGAGCAAGGCACGATCGCCTGGACGGATACTGCTCCTTCTAACATAGTTAGAAGTCCGAGCATATCCCGCTCCTCGCACCGTTCGCCACCGCCACCCGCCACTAAAGCAGAAGCTTTGGCGCGAGCTCAACTGCTCCTGGACTACCCTCCAACGGCAGACAAGATCGACGACTGGAGGGCCACCATTCAGAGTCTCATCAGCTTCGCCAACGGCGACACTCAACGGCAGCCGAGCACGTCGCAGCCGCGGCAAGTCAGCCAGGCACGAGCCGGTGGCGACAAGACCGGTGGGGGTGCAACCATTGTCCACTCTCCGCCCCGAAGGCCAAGATCGCCGACTCGCCGGATCCACCTCGACAGCGACTCCACCGCATCATCAGATCCACGAGCTCGTCGCGATCAGTGCCAAGTTCTTCACGAACGACAGCAAGAAGACGCTCGTACTCGCATCGAGCGCCGAAGAGAAGCGCGACATCAATCGGACCAGCGCGCTGGGTCCTCTGTCAACATGCATGCGCCAGGGGAACCAGGCGACTTGCCATACGCGGTAGGTTGCCCTGCGTTTACTCGTGAGCTGCGGCAAGTCCAGTGGCCCAGCACGAAGAATTTCAAGCCAGACGTACCAGAGAAGTACGATGGCAAGTCGCATCCGTCGGAGTTCCTCAGCATCTACACCATCGCGGTGCAGGCTGCCGGGGGGCGGGACGATAAGATCCTTGCCAACTACTTCCCGCTGGTGCTCAAGCCCAACGTGAGGTCCTGGCTCATGCACTTGCCGGACAACTCCATATCCTCCTGGGCAGACCTATGCCATCAGTTTGTCGGCGCCTTTACAGGCGGCCACAAACCTCATGGCCAAGAGAGTGACCTTCATCTGCTCGCCCAGAAGGAAGGAGAGCCCCTGCGCAAGTACATTCAGAGATTCAGCCGTGTACAGCACAACATCCCAGATATCCACCCTGCCGCGGTCATCAGCGCGTTCCATCAGAACGTACGTAACCGCAGGATGCGGGAGGAGATGGCGATGTGCAGGATCAGAGACGTCAGTGAGCTGTATGCCCTGGCCAACAAGTGTGCACGTGCTGAGGAAGGGAAGAAACTCCCCGGAGAGAATACAGGAGCAGGAGGATCTGACAGCAAGGATGCTACCCCGGCAAAGAAAAACCGGCGGCGGAGCAACGGGAAGAAGAAAGGCAAAGATGTGCTAGTCGTTGAGCAGTCCGGCAATGAAGGTGGCTCCAAGAAAGCCAAAGCTGGTAGCTCCGGCAAGGAGATTGCCGCATGCACCAACTGCCAGGCTGTGGCGGTCGCCGACAAGCAGGACGGCACCGACAAGCAGTACTGCAAGATCCACCGCACCAAGGGCCATGACCTCCAGAGCTGCAAGAAGGTCGAGCAGCTTGTCCAGCAGCAAAAGGCTGAATACGAGCGACGCGACAAGGAGAGGGCCCAAGGAGGCGCTGGAGAATCCGGCAAGAAGCGCGCCGGCCGGGGAGGACGCCGCGGCAAGGCCAAGCAGCGGCAAGGAGACAGACCTCCCCGCGACCGCGACAAGGATGAAGATGACGACGACGATGAAGACATGGATGATGTCGAGACCAGTGAGCAGGAGTTCCAGAATGCCACAGAGGTCTTGTGCATTGACGGCGGTGCTTTTCTGCATACTTCGCACCGCCAACTCAAGCAGTGGGTGCGGGAAGTCAATGCGGCAGAACCACCTGTCGAGTCACGCAAGCTTCTGAAATGGTCCAGCACGCCTATCATCTTTGATATTGAGGACCACCCTGATCGCACAACTGCGGTCGGGTGCTTGCCAATGTTGGTTTCACCAACTATTCGCAACCTCAAGGTCACTAAGATGCTAGTTGACGGCGGGGCCGGCTTGAACCTGATCTCCTCCGCTGTACTCCAGAAACTCCAGATCCCTGACAGCGAGCTTGAAGAGACCGACACATTCCAAGGAATCAACCCGGGAAGGAGCAAGCCAAAGGGGAAGGTCATGTTGCCAGTAACATTTGGCAGCGAGGTGAACTTCAGGACTGAGAGGGTCACTTTTGACGTTGCCGATTTTCCATTGCCTTACAATGGGATACTCGGCCGTCCAGCACTCGCCAAGTTCATGGAAGCCTCTCACTACGCATACAACATGCTGAAGATGCCAGGCCCGATAAGCGTCATCTCTGTCCCTGGCGACAAGAAGGATGCTCTTATCTGCGCTGACAAGATCTACCAGGAAGCGGCAGCCGCAACAGATCACAAGTCACTTGCCGTTGAAGCTCCCGGGGGGAAGAAGAAGACCAAGTCCGGCAAGAGTTCTGATGCCCACTCCGGCAAGCGCACCTCTTCGGAGTGCTGCGCTGCCGTCGAGGACGCACCATCGAGCTCCACCGGCAAGTGTAAGAAGACAATGGAAGCTCCGCCAAAGACCAAGAAGGTGTCCGCCAAGTCGTCCGCCAAGTGAACAAGAGCTATCAGAGACCGTTGACGGAAGCCTACGTCGACGAAGTGAGAAAGCTAGAAGAGCACTTTGACGGCCTATAGATGGAGCATGTTCCAAGAGCTCAGAACGCCATTGCCGATGGCCTATCAAAGTGCGGCGCACTTAAGTTACCTGTGGAACCAGGGATCTTTGTGCTCAAGCTGACTCAACCGTCTGTAACGCCATCAATTGGACAGAGCAAGAAGAGGAAGTTGATTTCTGGTGACTATTTTCCGGCAGAGCTTCCCGAAGCCGCTGCCAAGAAGGTCCCAAAGATCAACGCCAAGAACGCTGAGGAGCAGTCTGCTCCGACAAGCCCTAGGGTTTGTTCCGTTGAAGCAGAAACTCCCGACAAGTTTTGCTCCGGCAAGCTTGCCGGGGAACGTCAAGCTCCGGCAAAGCCGCAGGTTCTCGCCGTAGAAGCGGATGTTCCCGCAGCAGCAGATTTGCCTTTAGTCCTTGTTGTCGAGCCACAAGCTCCAGCATGGACACAGCAGATTGTCCGTTTCCTTCAGACAGGAGAACTTTCCGAAGAGCAAGAAGAAGCGGAAAGAGTAGTCTGGCAGTCAAGTATGTACCAGTTTGTCGACAACACACTGTACAGAAGAAGACTCAACGGTGTGAAATTGAAGTGTATTCACCGGGAAGACGGACAAAAGCTGTTGGCAGAGATACATGGAGGCATATGTGGTCACCACATTGGCGCAAGAGCACTTGTCGGCAAAGCATTCCGGCAAGGTTTCTTTTGGCCGACAGCCCTCCAGGATGCAACTGCACAAGTAACCAAGTGTTAAGCGTGCCAGTTCCATTCCAAACAGATACACCAACCAGCTCAAGCTCTCCAGACGATCCCTTTATCCTGGCGATTTTTGGTCTAGGGGCTCGACATCCTCGGCCCCTTTCCCCGAGCAGTCGGGGGCTTTGAGTACTTGTACGTTGCAATCGACAAGTTCACAAAGTGGCCGGAAGTGGAAGCAGTGAGGAAGGTGACAGCACAGTCAGCAGTCAAGTTCTTCAGGTCGATTGTTTGCCGCTTCGGGATCCCTAACAGGATAATCACCGACAACGGTACGCAATTCATGAGCCGCACCTTCATGCAGTACGTCCAAGATCTTGGCGCCAAGGTCTGCTTCGCTTCTGTTGCTCACCCGAGAAGCAACGGTCAAGCGGAGAGGGCAAATGCTGAAGTGCTGCATGGGCTCAAGACCAGGAGTTTCGACAGGCTGCACAAGTGCGGAAGAAACTGGATCGAGGAGCTGCCGGTGGTTCTTTGGTCGATCAGGACGACGCCAAATCGAGCCACTGGCCAGACACCTTTCGCTCTAGTCTATGGAGCAGAGGCAGTTCTCCCCACGGAACTCGTATACGGGTCACCTCGAGTGCTCGCTTATGATGAGCTTGAGCAAGAGCAGCTGTGACAAGATGACGCGCTGCTCCTTGAGGAAGACCGTCTTCAGGCTGCTGTACGAGCTGCTCGCTACCAGCAAGCTTTGCGCCGCTACCATAGCCGCAAAGTTAATGCCAGAAGTTTCGAGGAAGGCGACCTTGTTCTTCGGCGTGTTCAGTCCGCCAAGAATTCCAACAAGTTGACGCCGAAGTGGGAAGGCCCTTACCGGGTGAAACGAGTCACTAGGCCTGGCGCTGTCCGCCTTGAGACCGAAGATAGCATTCTGGTGAGCAATTCCTGGAACATTGAGCATCTTCGTAAGTTTTACCCGTAAGGCGCGGTTGCCGAAACCTGTTCCGGCAACCACCTTTTGTACAAGTCTTGCCGCTGTTGCATGTAATCCTTTGTACAAAGCCGGGCGTAGACCCCGTGCATAAGTAAAGCTCATATGCTCCGCACATCTTGTCAATTTCATGCTTTGTATTTTTTGCATATGTGATCTGACATTTTGTGCAGCACCTACTCCCCGGTAAGCAATAACGAGCCGTAAGGCTCCATATCTTTATTTTCTCCTCTTTCTTTTTTCTCAAGGAAAGGAAGGTTCCCTCGCCCACAAGTTTGCCGGGGGAAAGGAGAAGATGATGGTATGGACCAGGCGTCGTTCAAGAAAGTTCCGCCTTACCGGGAAGCAAACAACAGAAAAGCTAAGTTGCCAAAGTTTGAGCAATCAGATTTTTTAAATTTTTAAGTTATCTCCCTTGAACACCACACTTTGTATGGAAAACCTGTGCGCGGAGGAACCAACTCGTAGCTAGTTGCGCCCTTACTTTGTTTCGAGTCCGCTCAACAACTTAAGTGAGCTGCGACTAGTTGCGACAAGGTTTCTTGTTGGTAGCGGCACCGCCAGCAGGCTGCTAACGTCCCGCACTCAGCGCTCGCGGCTAAGGTGCCTGCACCGGCAAGTTCCCTAAAAGCGTAGGGCAAAAACATACAAAGGGAGGAATCAAGTAAAGGGAATAACATTGCAATCATTACCCGGAATAGAGTTATATTACAAGGTAGCTTGTCGCGGCTCTAACAGATTGTTCTCATAACATGACCAGCAGCGACAAGAAAAGAAGAAAACGGGCGGCCTAGTATACGCGATCGCCCTCAATCCTCTTGATCCCGCTCACCTTGTCCACAATTGGTGCGACAAGGGTCTTGAGCGCCTCCAGATCAGCATCCGACGGCAGGGTCTTGAGGACGTTGGTGAGGTTGAGGCCCGGGTTGCGGAAGGCCACCTTCACCAACACCTTTTGAAGAGCTCCCGCGCAGATCTTGCGCGACTCGTCGGCCAGCTGCTTCAGGATCCTCTCCCGGAGTCGCTGGAGGGCCGTCGTCACGCCTTTGAAGAACAAGATGAGCTTGGCGCTGGGTTGGAGGTTCTCGTTGGAGGGATACCCGAGATCCTCCATCCCCAGCTGCGCCAGCTCCCTGTCAATGTCGGCGGCAACATTCACGAGATCCTCCGTCCAGTGCTCCATATTCTCCCTAAAAGCATTCTGGGCGGCGGCAGCACTCTCCAGTAGCGCCTTGTCGGCCTTGATCTCCTCCTTCAAGGCCACCTCCTGCTCCCTGGCGCCGTCCAGCGTCTTGGTCAAAGTGGTCAGCTTCAACTCAAGATCTGCGTTGGAGTCCTTGGTGGCGCTAAGCTCTTTGCCCTTCTCGGCGAGATCGGCCTCCAGCTGTGCCACCTTCGTCTCCAGCTCCTTCTTGGCGGCCTCGGCAACTACGGCAGCATCCTCTGCTTGCTTAAGGGCTTCGCCGAATCTTTGCTCACGCGCGGCAAGCTCCTCCTCGTGGCTGTCGAGGTTAACTTTCCGCTGCACCAGCTCGCCCTCCAGCGCAGACAGCTTCTCAGTGGCAAGCCGCTGTTGCTCTTCAACTTCGGCCTTCTCGAAGAAGAAGGCATTCTGCTCTTCGGCGAGTTGCTCCCGCTCCTCTGCCAGGGACCAGAGAGCTTCCTGGTTGAGACCCCGGAGCTCCTCCGCGCGCTTCTCGATGTCCGCTCCCACCTTCGCGACAAGCGCCTCGCGGGATTCCAGCTTGGCTTGCCGCGCGCGGTAGAGCGACAATAGCTTCCGCAGCAGCCGCTCCTCCTCAGGCTCGCTGCTGCTACTGCTCGGCGCGTCAACCAGCGTCAGCCCAGCGGAGGCGAGCACCTCTCCGTCGAAGCTCTCTCCTTCGACCGGCGCCCTGGAGCTCGACGCCCAGGGGAGGTTGATGAAGACGCCATCGCCGGCCTTCAAGTAGACGCCTGGCTGGGGCTCTTCGGAGCCTGGCGCTGCAGCAGCGGCGGACGGGTCGGCGGTCGACGTAGCGCCTGGCGCTCCGGCGGCCTCAGGGCCGTCAGTGCGATCGCCAGACCCCCCGCCTGCTTCTGCGGCGGCAGCTTTGGCGGCCTCTGCGCCGGCGGGATCGTCAGCACCGGCTGCTTCTTCGGTGGCAGCGGCGTCGTCGGCGGCAACCTCGGTCTCCATCGGCTCCGCAGCAGATGGGTCTGACGGCCAGAAAAAGGAGAAGATTCAAGCAAATACCCAAAAAGAAGATCAAAAGAAGAAGAACCCAAGGGAAGTTTTGAAGCGAGAGGATTACCTGTACCGGGTTCTGTAGTCGTGGTCTCCGCCGCCGGGGGGCTGCTGGTCCTGTCCCTTGCCGGAGAACTCTCCCTTGCCGGAGAACTCTCCCTTGCCGTAGGACTCTCCCTTGGCTCCTGGTGGGGCTGCTCTGCTCCTACACAAACCAACAGTCAGATGTCAGCAAAGAAAGAGTATCCGTGCGCGCCTAACAGCGGAAAGCGAACCATACACTTACGCTGGGGGCTGCTCTGGAGAACAGTTGACGGGTCCGGCAAGGTTGACTCGGGCGCACCCCCTACTGTCACGGTGGGTTTGTCCTTGATGACAATCACCGGGACCTTGGCTCTCTTCGCTGCTCTCTGGGCCAGAGTCCTAAAAAGGAATAAGTTCAGAGTAAAGCAAATGAGATACAAGACAAAACAGCAAGAATTGAAGAACTACAAGTACAACAAGAGAATCTTACTCTTCTTCTTCCTCGTCAGAGCTGAACGCGGAGAAGTCGAAGTCCGGCTCACGTCCGGCGCGAGGAGGTGGAGAAGTAGGTTCCCTTGGCCGGTTGGCGGGAGCAGTGGCGGTGGTCTGAGACGATCACACTCCGGCTGCCGCCGCGGCGTGAGAAGCAGCAGGAGCAGAAGCGGTGGTCCGGCAAGACCCCGCTCCAGTTGCCGCAACAGCGTGAGGTGCTCCCGCGGCAACAGTACTTGCCGCGGTGGAGCGTGTCGCGCGGCGCGGCGGCTGTTGGCTCGTCTGCCGCTCCACTACGTCCCCGGCCTTGCGGAGACGCCTTCTTGGTGGGGATGGAGGCTCTGCTTGCGGCGAGCTGCCTGAAGATGAGGAGGAAGAGGAGTTGATCTCCAGCGAGCCGCTCGTATCCTTGGCGGGCTCGCTCAACTCGACGTCATGCCCGGCAAGCTCTTTCCCGCCGACGAGGTCCTCTCGCTCGCCACGGCTTGCCGCCTCTGCTGCCTCTGCCTCCTCCACGGTGAATCCAAATTCGCCCGCGGCAGCGGCTGCCGCCGCCTCTTCCAGCCTAGTGGCGATGCGTGTCATCTCCGCATCGGTGGTGTCGCGGGTGAGGCTCTTCTTTTCGTCGGAGCGGACCGGCACTTCTACCAAGCCGTCAAAGAACTGCTGCACGACGTCGTCTGCAGGCTCTTGCCAAGTTGGGACAATTCCATGCGAATCGCACAGCGGCATCATTGCACGGATGCGGTCGAGCGCGGAGTTGTTGCATAGCGGAACGACGCCCCTCGGCAATCTGAACACTTCGGGATGTTGAGGGTCGTACTTGAACAGCTCCTGGAGCATCGCGTTAAGCTCCAGAACAGTGAAGTTGAAGTTGAGGCCCGGACGCAGCCTCATGATATCCGCCGAATTCTTGAATTCCCAGGCGGGTCTCCCCCGTTCCTGCAGGGGGGCGATGCGGCGGCGAAGAAAATATGCGCCAACAGCGCCTACAGTGAGCCCGGCAAGCCTGAGGCGTTGGATCCGGGTGACGGCAATCTTCAGCCTATCGTCTTCCGGGGCCACGTTACTCCAACCGCTGCCGCGTGCTACTGGGGCTTGGCGCTGGGGGGTAAACGGCTGCGGGTTCTCCTCGGCAATCCAGCACCAGTCTGCTCTCCATTCCTCCCACTTGCCGCAGAACTCTCCCTCTAGATAAGTGTCCTTCTTGCCGGCCCTCGAGATCCAGGCGATTCCGCCGGATAAAGGCTCTCCTCTCTCTACTCGGGGCATAAAGAAGTGGCGAAAAAGGGCTACATTGGGATAGACTCCGACAAAGTTTTCGTAGAGATGTGCGAAAACTGCCATGGTCAGAACAGCATCGGGGGTGAAGTCAAGGAGGTGGAACCCGTAGGTGTTCATAATATCGCAGAAGAACTCAGAGAAGGGCGGGCAGAGCCCGCAGTAGAAGGACAAGGCGAAGAAAGGATATCCGTTTGGAGCCATTTTCCAAGCGGCGGCTGGAAGTACCTTCGTGCGCGGATGCGCTCGCATCTCCGTCGACCAGAAGAGGTAGTAATTCTCCCTCAGCTCCCTCGCGGCGAGCTTGGGGGGGAAGATTGCCCGCTCCTTCCGCAGCGCCGCAAGCCGCTGCGCCTCGGTCAACTTCACAACCTTCCCCTTGTCGGCTCTCGGAGCCATGGCGGAAGCGATGGAGGAGGTCGACGGCATTGGTGGTGCTGGTGGCGATGGGGGGCGGGGCGCTGCTCTCTTTTAGCTTTGGGAAGACGAGGGAGCGGCGGAGGTTTCCAAGATTGGAGTAGCAACCGGCGAATGGGCGAACTA
Source organism: Triticum urartu (assembly GCF_003073215.2). NCBI lineage: Eukaryota > Viridiplantae > Streptophyta > Magnoliopsida > Poales > Poaceae > Triticum > Triticum urartu. The sequence continues at coordinate 640,650,960 of NC_053028.1, read as the reverse complement.
CCCCTGTTTCCCCTGCTTATAAAGAGGGAGGGGGCGGACGTTCCGCATTTCCGAATAAAGAAACCACCCACGATCTCTCCCACGACGCCGCATTCAACGCGTGCTGTTCGGGGAGGGCGCGGTGGATACGGGGAGAGATACGGCGTAACCCAGGCCGCGCGTGCCCGTGCCCTGTTTTGTGCCTGGCCCAACAGCGCTCGACACCGTGTATGGCCCAGGCCCGGGGGCTCCTGTCGGTGTACTAGAGTAGGGGTACCCTAGTATCCCGAACTTGTGCACGGGCAGTCGCAGCATCCCGCGGCAAGGCTTGCCGGGTGACCGCCAAGGTCCTCCGTGGTTCCTTTGGAGCCATTCAAGGACAAAGTATCCAAGCCAAGGCATCTCAAGACCCCGGCAAGAGGAGCTTGCCGGGAAGGCCAACCAAGGCATCTCAAGGAACTTGCCGCGACGCGCCACGCGTCTCGGCAAGGCCCTGTGAGCGACAAGCTCCCGGACGCGACAAGACAACGACCGCGGCAAGGCGCTTGCCGTGGCAAGCCACCACTCTGTGCCCGCGCTCCAGCACATCCACCAACGTGTCGCTCTGGGACCCTTCCAGGCATACATGGCGGGAGGCTATGCAGCCAGCGGCGCGCGGTGGCAAGCGGCGCTGACAAGATTGCCATCGTGGTGAGCGGTGGCGTCCCTGACGGTCCCTTTTGCACTATTTAGGTGACGCAGACGGGCATTTAATGCCCTTGTCCCCTGCCGTCAGGGTTAGGTATGATACACTGTAGCAGGTAGTTGTACCAACCGCAACACCTTTCCATTTTTGCCCTTGTCTACGTTGCCACCTGTCGGTGACCCCTTGAGCATATAAAAGGAGGCCCATGCGCAACGTAGAGGGGAGAGGGAAAAAGAGAACACTCACGCTCGGTCTCGTTAGCTGCTGGGGTGTACTGTAGCACTCCGCGCTCCCGAGCAAGAACTCAATACAAACCACAAAGCAGGAGTAGGGTTTTACGCATCCGTGCGGCCCGAACCTGGGTAAACTGCTCGTGTGCTTCGCCTCGATCCGCTCTTCGTGCGACCCTCGCCCCCGCCGAACCGAAAGGGACTCGGTCCGCCGGTCCCATAGGTGCTCGTGGATCAGAACCCCGGAAGGGACACAAGAGACTCTTTGTTATTTGGTTGCAGGGTTGCTTGAGAGAGACCATCTTCATCCTACGCCTCCTACGGATTGATAAACCTTAGGTCATCCACTTGAGGGAAATTTGCTACTATCCTACAAACCTCTGCACTTGGAGGCCCAACAACGTATACAAGAAGAAGGTTGTGTAGTAACCATCAGACGTCAAGAAAAAATCGAGGAGGCCATGAGGCAGGGGGGCGCGCCTACCCCCCTCGGCGTGCCCTCCATCCTCGTGGGCCCCTCGTTGCTCCACCGACCTACATCATGTCATCTTGCTTAAGGTGTTACTCTGTTCGTATGAACTTAATACTCTAGATGCATGCTGGATAGTGGTCGATGTGTGGAGTAATAGTAGAAGATGCAGGTAGGAGCCGGTCTACTTGTCATGGACGTGATGCCTATATACATGATTATACCTAGATATTCTCATAATTATTTGATTTTCTGTCAATTGCTCGACAGTAATTTGTTCACCCACCGTAATACTTATGCTATCTTGAGAGAAGCCACTAGTGAAACCTATGGCCCCCGGGTCTATTCTCCATCATATAATTTCCATTCTATTTTATTTTGCAATCTTTACTTTCAATCTATATCATAAAAATACCAAAAATATTTATCTTATTATTATCATCTCTATCATATCTCACTCTTGCAAGTGGCCGTGAAGGGATTGACAACCCCTTTATCGCGTTGGTTGCGAGGTTCTTATTTGTTTGTGCAGGTACGAGGTGACTCGCGCGTGGTCTCCTACTGGATTGATACCTTTGTTCTCAAAAACTGAGGGGAAATACTTACGCTACTTTGCTGCATCACCCTTTCCTCTTCAAGGGAAAACCAACGTAGTTCTCAAGAGGTAGCAATAATCACCCAGTTACGTTGTGACGTTTGGTGGCACACAAAGTGTTCCTCCGGTATTCAGGAGTTGCATGATCTCATAGGCATAGGAACATGTATAGTTATCGACAAAGCAATAGCAACAAACTAAATGATCATCGTGCTAAGCTAATGGATGGGTCAAGTAAATCACATCATTCTCCAATGATGTGATACTGTTAATCAAATGACAACTCATGTCTATGGTTAGGAAACATAACCATCATTGATTCAACGAGCTAGTCAAGTAGAGGAAAACTAGTGACACTCTGTTTGTCTATGTATTCACACATGTACTAAGTTTCCGGTTAATACAATTCTAGCATGAATAATAAACATTTATCATGATATGAGGAAATATAAATAACAACTTTATTATTGCCTCTAGGGCATATTTCCTTCAGTCTCCCACTTGCACTAGAGTCAATAATCTAGATTACATTGTAATGATTCTAACACCCATGGAGTCTTGGTGCTGATCATGTTTTGCTCGTGAGAGAGGCTTAGTCAATGGTTCTGCAACATTCAGATCCGTATGTATCTTGCAAATCTCTATGTCTCCCTCCTTGACTTGATCACGGATGGAATTGAAGCATCTCTTGATGTGCTTGGTTCTCTTGTGAAATCTTTATTACTTTGCCAAGGCAATTGCTCCAGTATTGTCACAAAAGATTTTCATTGGACCCGATGCACTAGGTATGACACCTAGATCGGATATGAACTCCTTCATCCAGAATCCTTCATTTGCTGCTTCCGAAGCACCTATGGACTCCGCTTCACATGTAGATCCCGCCACGACCTTTGTCTAGAACTGCTCCAATGTTCAATATAAATACGTATCCGGTTTGCAATTTAGGATTGTCCGGATCAGTGTTAAAGCTTGCATCGACGTAACCATTTAGGACGAGCTCTTTGTCACCTCCATAAACGAGAAACATATCCTTAGTCCTTTTCAGGTATTTCAGGATGTTCTTGACCGCTGTCCAGTGATCCACTCCTGGATCACTTTGGTACCTCCCTGTTAAACTAATAGCAAGGCACACATTAGGTCTGGTACACAGCATTGCATACATGATAGAGCCTATGGCTGAAGCATAGGGAACACTTTTCATTTTCTCTCTATCTTCTGTAGTGGTCGGGCATTGAGTCTGACTCAACTTCACACCTTGTAATACAGGCAAGAACCCTTTCGTTGCCTGATCCATTTTGAACTTCTTCAAAACTTTATCAAGGTATGTGCTATGTGAAAGTCCAACTAAACGGCTTGATCTATCTCTATAGATCTTGATGCCCGATATATAAGAAGCTTCACCGAGGTCTTTCACTGAAAAATTCTTATTCAAGTATCCTTTTATGCTATTCAGAAATTCAGTATCATTTCCGATTAACAATATGTCATCTACATATAATATCAGAAATGCTATGGAGCTCCCACTCACTTTCTTGTAAATACAGGCTTCTCCAAAAGTCTGTATCAAACCATGTGCTTTGATCACACTATCAAAGAGTATATTCCTACTCTGAGAGGCTTGCACCAGTCCATAAATGGATCGCTGGATCTTGCACACTTTGTTAGCACCTTTTGGATCGACAAAACCTTCTGGTTGCATCATATACAACTCTTCTTTAAGATATCCATTAAGGAATGCAGTTTTGACATCCATTTAACAAATTTCATAATCATAAAATGCGGCAATTGCTAACATGATTCGGACGGACTTAAGCATCGCTACGGGTGAGAAGATCTCATCGTAGTCAACTCCTTGAACTTGTCGAAAACCTTTCGCAACAAGTCGAGCTTTGTAGACAATAACATTACCGTCAGCGTCAGTCTTCTTCTTAAAGATCCATTTATTCTGTATGGCCTGCCGATCATCGGGCAAGTCAACCAAAGTCCACACTTTGTTCTCATACATGGATCCCATCTCAGATTTCATGGCTTCAAAACATTTTGTGAAATCTGGGCTCATCATCGCTTCCTCATAGTTCGTAGGTTCGTCATGGTCAAGTAACACGACTTCCAGAACAGGATTACCATACCACTCTGGTGTGGATCTTACTCTGGTTGACCTACGAGGTTCGGTAGTAACTTGATCAGAAGTTTCATGATCACCATCATTAGCTTCCTCACTTACTGGTGTAGGAATCACTGGAACTGATTTCAGTGATGAACTACTTTCCAATATGCGAGAAGGTACAATTAGCTCGTCATGTTCTACTTTCCTCGCACTCACTTCTTTCGAGAGAAACTCCTTCTCTAGAAAGGATCCATTCTTAGCAACGAATACCTTGCCTTCAAATCTGTGATAGAAGGTGTACCCAACAGTCTTCTTTGAGTATCCTATGAAGACACATTTCTCCGATTTGGGTTCGAGTTTATCAGGTTGAAGCTTTTTCACATAAACATCACAACCCCAAACTTTAAGAAACGATAACTTGGGTTTCTTGCCAAACCACAGTTCATAAGGTGTCGTCTCGACGGATTTAGATGGTGCCCTATTTAACGTGAATGCAGCTGTCTCTAAAGCGCAACCCCGAAACGATAGTGGTAAATCAGTGAGAGACATCATAGATTGCACCATATCTAGTAAAGTACGATTACGACGTTCGGGCACACCATTACGCTGTGGTGTGACAGGTGGCGTGAGTTGCGAAACTATTCCGCATTGTTTCAAATGAAGTCCAAACTCATAACTCAAATATTCGCCTCCATGATTAGATCGTAGAAACTTGATTTTCTTGTTACGATGATTTTCCACTTCACTCTGAAATTCTTTGAACTTTTCAAATGTTTCAGACTTATGTTTCATTAAGTAGATATACCCATATCTGCTCAAATCATCTGTGAAGGTGAGAAAATAACTGTACCCGCCACGAGCCTCAATATTCATCGGACCACATACATCAGTATGTATGATTTCCAACATATCTGTTTCTCGCTCCATTGTTCCGGAGAACGGCGTTTTAGTCATCTTGCCCATGAGGCATGGTTCACAAGTACCAAGTGATTCTAGAAGTCCATGAGAATGGAATTTTTTCATGTGCTTTACACCAATATGACCTAAACGGCAGTGCCACAAATAATTTGCACTATCATTATCAACTCTGCATCTTTTGGCTTCAATACTATGAACATGTGTATCACTACTATCAAGATTTAGTAAAAATAGACCACTCATCAGGGGTGCATGACCATAAAAGATATTACTTATATAAATAGAACAACCATTATTCTCTGATTTAAATGAATAACCGTCTTGCATCAAACAAGATCCATATATAATGTTCATGCTCAACGCTGGCACCAAATAAGAATTATATAGGTATAATACTAATCCCGGAGGTAGATGTAGAGGTAGCGTGCCGATGGTGACCGCATCGACTTTGGAACCATTTCCCACGCGCATCGTCACCTCGTCCTTAGCCAATCTTCGCTTAATCCATAGCCCCTATTTCGAGTTGCAAATGTTAGCAACTGAACCAGTATCAAATACCCAGGCACTACTGCGAGCATTAGTAAGGTACACATCAATAACATGTACATCAAATATACCTTTCACTTTGCCATCCTTCTTCTCCGCCAAATACTTGGGGCAGTTCCGCTTCTAGTGACCAGTTACTTTGTAGTAGAAGCACTTAGTCTCAGGCTTAGGTCCAGATTTGGGTTTCTTCACTTGAGCAGCAACTGGTGTCGTGGAATTAACACGTTAGATGTCCTTAGTGTGAGGACTTAGTCATGAGGCCAACGCATCCATGTGGTAGCTTGAGAGGGGTTGAGCGGAATCGAGAGACGCAACACAAGACAAGGGTTTAGACAGCTTCGGGCCCCGGGAAACATCATCCGGTAACAACCCTACATGCTGTTTGAGGCTAGATCTCATTATCCTCACGAGGGAGTCGCCGTAAACCGGCTCTCCTCTTTGTGACTAGCCCTAAGATTGTTCCTTCTTGCTTGTCGATTGTCCCCCTTTGGGGAGCCCTGCCCCTCCTTATATAAGTTGAAGGGGCGGGTTACATGTGGAGTCCATCTCGGACTAAGACTTAAACTATTTTGACTTCCTTTCCTGGGCTTCTTAACGTCTGCCGGTTTAACATTGTCTGTTGGTTTAACATTGTCTGCCGGTTTAACATTGTCTTCCGGTTTAACATGGTCTGCTGGTTTAACATGGTCTGTCAGGTTATGATTGACTTAACACCTACCGGTGCTACCATCTGTCTTAACTCTGCCGGTTTAACACTCGCCGGTTTACCATCTGTCTTAGCCATCTGTCGTCTGCCGGTTTACCACCAGCCGGTTTACCGTCTGTCTTGACTCTCCGCCGGTTTACCATCCGCCGGTTTACCAAGTCCCAGCCGGTTTAGAACTCCAGCCGGGTCATACCGCGGGGTATATCCCCGACATTAGCCCCCAGTTTAATTTGGATTTATCCATGTTAAACTGATCCTGAGTATCTTTAAATCCTTGTCATTTCCTTCTAGAAAATCCGGGTTAATAGGCTAGCTTCATAATCAATTTGCTGACATTGGTTTGTCACAGAGAAATATATTATGAAGAATAACTCCTTTGATTCAACTCCCAATGCTTAAAAACAATATTGGTCCTTGAAATACTCATCTGATCTTCAGCTGGTTTAAGGATGTAGAACTTGCCGGTTTATCATTGCCAAAATCACCAGTTTATAAATATTGATAGTACCGGGTCATACTTGTAGTTAACATCCAGCTTGAAAATATACCTCTTATATGCCTATCACTTGTAGCCCCCAAGTCTTGAGAAGGTAGCATAGCAACAGCTTAAGACTTGCTTCAATATAAATATCACAATCTTGAAGAAATCCAGGTTGTTCATCTCAATCACTAGTCAGAATTGAGTATTCCACATATGTAGCCCCCAAGTGCTGGGTTGTCATGCTTGCAGCAACTTGGGACTTGTAATTGCCTGATGCTCATAAAACTTCAACCAGTGTAGCCCCCAAGGGCCGGGTCATTATGCAATAATGAGCAGGGACTTTGTAAATATAATCTTGTAAACTTTGAACAGCAACGTGTAGCCCCCAAGGGCCGGCTCAGTAAGATAATATTGAGCTGGGACTTTGATATATATTTCAATGAAAATAACATCATATGATGTAACCCCAATCATGGGGCTTGAATTCACGTCCACAAGGTTAAGAGCCTTGTGCTTTACCAACTGAGCAGTGGACCCTTGAATATAATGGATAAAAACTTGTGTACCTTGAATTTATTGAGAGGAGCAATTGGTAGCCCCCAAGGGCTGGCTCATTATGATGTGATGAGTTGGGTCTTCAATAAGGCCAATAAAAATGACTTTGCATTAGCCCCCAAGTGTTATGGTGCATGCTTGCAGCGACATGAGACTTGCACATTTGATGTAATCTCAATTTAAATAATGTAGCCCCCAAGTGTTGGGTCGTAAGCCTGCAGCGACTCGGGACTATTCCTTCAATTGTAGAATAAATCATATCCATTAATAATATGATAACCATTGCGCTAAAAGCGACTTTGAAAACCTCAATTATAATATTGGTTATTGATAACCATAATACAAATCCAGCCATGTTGGCTATTTGAATAATATACCCAATGATTTATAAGCGCATAATTCCAATGGCGCAATCCAAATATATACTGGCGACTTATAGTCCAAAGCCAGGCCGGGTCAATAAACACCGGATTATAAGTGATTATGTACTGACAACTTGTTGTTGAAAGTCGAGCCGGGTTAATGAACACCGGGTTAATTTGATGACTGATAGTCATGCCGGGTTAATAGACGCCGGTTCAACATAAAATTTATCAAAAGAGAAAAATCTTGACAAAGGCAAATAAAATCGTGTAGTCGAGGCTTTTCAAGGGCTGTCAGGCCCAAATTCGAGGCTTTTCATGGGCTGCCAGGCCGCTGAGTTAAACTATTTGACAAAGCCTTTTAAGATGGGCCTCCAACTAACCAATCGTCGTTTTAACTTTGACAAGTTCAGGGTCTCTATGAGAGTAAGTTGTCAAACATTCGGCGGGTCATGCCAGGATTACCTGGATAGGAGTGGCTTACTTGATGAAGGCAGGTCAACCCGGGGTTTTAGGTGAATACACCAGGCTTCCAAGCCGTGGGTCGATACCCAATTACAAGGGTCCTTTCAAACTCTTTGTTACTTTGCACAAAGAGCCCCCAAGTAACTTTGTGAGCTGTGCTCAATGGGTGCCTATGTTTGAGTTGTGCATAAGAATAAGACTCTCTTTGGCCCCTTGGGTGTGAAGCTCCCAAGCTTTATTGTGGCGTGATAGCCGGATTAATGGATAAGACTCCGCTTTTGTCAGCCGAAGCCCCCATGTGCTATATTTTTGAGCTATGCTCGCCGGGTGCCTATGTTTGAGTTGTTCTGTGCAACAAACTCTCTTTGGCCCCTTATAATAATATTGGCTTGATAGCTGCACCAAGAGGGTAGTAACGCTATGTTCTCTTTGGTGAACACACCTATGTTTGAACAGGAAGTCCCCAAGTGATCATATGAAGATGAGCCCATAAGGCAGAATACCCATGTTTGAACCGCGCGTCAGGGCAGCAGGTCCTCTTCGGCAACCTTTTAACTTTTTGCAAGAGATACATTCTTCTTGAACCGGGATTTTGAACCGGATATTGAGAGCGTTGGAGCTTTTGCAAGATATAGTTTCCTCTTAAACCGGATTTGAACCAGATACTAAGGGCTTCAGCGCTGTGTGGGAGGCGGGATTTTCCTTAAACCAGAAGCATCATTGTGAGCCGGAATATTTCTGACGGCCTTTAAATTTTTATCAATATAAGGGTAGCCTCCGGGACCGGGTTTCCCTTCAACATTGTGGGGCACTTGAATTTGCTGAGACTGGCAAGACTTGCTGCGTCATATCATCGTAGCCCCCGAGTCTTAAGATGACTCAAGGAGTTGTCTTGAGATTCTCCGTACTTAACCATAGCAGAAGGTATATGTCATCGGTTTAATAACGCAATGTAAATCCACAAAAGGTTGAGGTGACTGCGGCGGGTTATAAATGATCCCTTATGAGCCGTGTCAGCAACTCGGCCAATGGTTCCTTCCAACTGGCTGTTTGAAGTTGACCAAAATGTAGTGGCAGCGATTTGTGCGCATGTCCATTGATCCATCCAGTGCAGACGGCGGCTGAATGATAATTTGCCTCCAATCTGAAAGAAAACCGGGCTACCCAAGATGTGACTTGCTTTAAACAGCTCATGCAGACAGGTGCGGCCCTATGTGTTGATGTAGACCAGGCCATGAAAGATGGATGGAAAAGACAACCGCAGCATCAGTGGCGGCTCAGATAGATGAGTCGGCCGCGGCGTTGCAAGCCGGCGCGGGCGGGAGAATCGGCCGCGAGGGCGGACGGGTGAGTTGTCTGCGGTGTTGTAAATCAGTGCGGACGGGCGAGTCAATCACGGCGCGGTCCCGGCGAGTTGATGTAGATCGAGCTGCACGAGCGGCGGCTTACACACACTCGTTCAACAGCAAGCGGGCGCGGACGCCGGCGCATGATGATGCGAACGCACATTTCATAATCACAGCATGGCACTACCTTTATAATTAATCGTTATCCTGCACATAAAGATATACAGACAAACGTAATTGTTCTATGATGAAAACAATATGTGTTAATAAAATAGACTCAGATGGATATCACCTGATTTGTTCAGATCGACCGATGATTAGGACTGCACACGTCGCCGGACTTGTCCAGGTCATAGTACCATAACTTTGAACAGAGGGAGTGATCCGACGCGCAGACGCAGCAATTGACAGGCTGGAAACTGGTTTGACCAGACCACTTGAAAGACCTTTTAGGTGAGACCAACTTTTGATGTAATAGTGGGCATAGGAACTTGTGCATTTGATAGGTTGGCTTCTCCTCACGACAAAACAGATAGCAGATGCTCGATTGATCGGATGATGCGCGCTCCCTTCAGTCCTTATTAGTCTGGAAACTTAATGCTCCGCTCGTGTCCGTCGGGCAGTGCCAAAAACGAGCAGTGCTGTCCAGACGACATTATTTGGACGATTTGCAGCCGACGATTGAATTCAGCGGTGCAATGTTCTTCACGTCGGAGCAACGGACGGTGGATTTTTTTTAATCGTGCACAGATCGTCCAAAGCTCATCGTGTGTGGAGCAGTTTCGGCCAAAAACATCGTTGCGTTGTAGCTTTATCAGGCAGAGAAAAATAAACAACAGCAGTGAAACAGTAGTCTGATGTGATTCCTGATCACTTATTATGTGACCCCTTGTCATGCTTTGGCTTTAATCTTCTTCGTGGAGTATGATGGCCTCCTTTGGAAATCGTACCAAGGGTTAGACTACCCACAGTGGAAGTAATATAGGTAGTAACAGCACATATATCTAAATAGAATAGATGATGTGGCAAACAATAAATGAAGAAAGAGAGGCATGTGGTAACATATCTAGTTACTACTAGTATGAGTAACATCACACAAATCAAGGTAAAATGAGTCTATAGCCTAATAAATGAAGTGTTGCATGTTATTACACATATGTTACTTTCCACTATAGAGGTAATAACATAGAGTAGTAACATGAGCCCATTGTGGCTAGTCTTAGTGATAACTGTACTATTTGCGGGACCATGGCCGATCTTGGATAACTCACGGGGCTGCGGCCTCTTTCTTTTCTTCCTCAACTTCCCAGTCAGCTCCCTGCTTTCCTTTCTCCCGGCAACAACCAGCAGTTTCAGGACACCGGCGAGGCGCGGTGCGGCGAGTAACTCAGCAAAAGCGGCTCGGAGAGGTTGGGGCCGCTCGGTCAAGGGCGACTCAGCGCAGCTCCTAACAGACAATGGAAGCAATGCGGCGGGCCTCAGCTGCGGCGGCTGCTCAAGCAAAAAACTGCAGGATGACAACGGCGGCTTAATACGTGGATCCAACCGTGCAGTAGTACTGGACGAGTCCGGGGCGGCTCAGCGCTGACCGCCGGTGGTGGATTTGACGCGGAGATGGGCCGCTGCGATTTGGAGGCAGGCGGGGCGTGTTGTGGGCACCTGCAGGATGCGGAACAAAGAGAGCCAACTCCGATGGGGAAGACGAGGGCGGCTTAACCACAGTCGGGGCGAGGGGCGGGTCAGCACGGTGACTCGACACAGCGGTTGAGGAACGCCGACAGCTCGGACTCAGGCGCAGGGGCAGGTCAGCACGGCGACTCGACCGGCGACGGGTTGGAGAGGCACCGGCGGCTCAAGGCGGATGAATGTCACGGCAGCAGAGGCCGGTGGTTTAGGCGCGAGGCCGGGCGTTTCAGCCATGGGAGAGTAAGCGCGACCCACGGCTGGCTCTATGCAGAAGCGAGGGCGGCTTAACCACAGTGGAATCGGAACGCGGCATGGGAGCCACGGCGGCCGGCGACTCAGTGAAGGCAGCAGCCCCGCGGATGCGGCGGCTCGAATCTTGTACCAGTCGAGGCAGAGACGACGTGCCAAAGATGAGGTGAAGCGGCGGCGACTTAGCGCAAAGCCGCGGGGGCAAGGCGGAACGGGCGGCGACTCGGACCGGAGGCCCGCGGGCGTGCAACCGGAGCAGAGACCGGGCAAGGATGAAGCGGCAGTCGTAGCTTCAGAGGAGGCCGGGTTACGGTTGTTGATTCCGGGTTGTGGTCAGGGGTTGTGATTTAAACCGGCGTCTTGATGTATAACAAGCCCACACCAGCGAAACGAACAACGGGGGTGGCAAGGCGGAACGGGCAGCTTGAGGAGGCACCGGACCGGCGCACCACTGCAGGGGCGGCGATTTGGCAGAAACCAAAGCGGCGTAGGTAGCGGCAGCAGTGGAATAACACCGAGGCACGGGCCGGCGTGGCGGAGGCCATGGCGGTTTAACAGCGGAGACGGCTTGGAGATCCCCGACGAATCCGCAGCGGAGGGGTAAACCGGAGTAGCATGAAGCTGTGGTGACTTGGTGGTAGAATCCGACGCGGAGGCGGGTCAGCGTGGCAGCTTGGCGAAGCGTGTTGATACAGCCTACAGGCTCGAGGACGGCTCGAGGACGGAGTGGCCACCTCGGGCGGAGGCAGGCCGGTGAGGTAGAGTCGCGGCAGCAAAGTCCGGGTTGTAGTAGACTTGGCGACGGTTTGAGGTACAGCAGTGTAGGTGAGTTCGTGGCGACTAACGGCGGCGGTGGCGGCTGACGGCGAAGGCAGCTCCAGGCACGGTCGAGGAGGCCGTTAGGGACTAGGTGCTGACTGTGGTGATTTTCCTTGGTGATGACTGTGATGACAGGCGGGTCAAGACGCAACCGCAGAGGGGGTCGCAGGAGCCCGCTCAGAAGCGGAGATTGCCGCCCAGCTCCGAGTTGTGGTCTATCGGATGAAACCGCGTCCGCGTTTTTCTCTGGGTCGTTGACTCGCCCTTTCTTTAATGATGGATAAAGCAGTTGCATCCTTGCGTAAGTAAATCGTTCTCCAAGGCAATCTCTTGGCTGAATCTGGACAATAATTGGCCATACTAGCACTGTGCAAAATATTTCAATATACCCTGTCCGGCGCTGCCGCAGTATAGTACTGTTGTCTTGAATTGTTTTTCCTCATCGCTGGTATGCCATTGCAATAAATTCCCTTGTAACATCCGATCTGATCATCTGTTCTCTTTTTGTGGCTGGATACAGCGATCTTCTTCTAGTTTACTTATATATATGCAAGCAGACCATAAACGGATTAGGTCTCGTGCGCTTCTGGATTTTCCTCATCGCCGGTTTGTAATCGCAAGCGTTGATTACTGTAAACCGGATCAAACCATACGGATCATCCGCGGCGGTCTTCCTTCATCCTGCCAATCGCAAGCTTTCTCGATATCTGTCAGAGATTCCTTCAAGAACTCAACACCACCGTGCGCGAGCCCCACGGTGGGCGTCAACTGTCGTGGAATTAACACGTCAGATGTCCTTAGTGTGAGGACTTAGTCGTGAGACCAACGCATCTCTGTGGTAGCTTGACAGGGGTTGAGCGAAATCGAGAGACGCAACATAAGACAAGGGTTTAGACAGCTTCGGGCCCCGGGAAATATCATCCGGTAACAACCCTACATGCTGTTTGAGGCTAGATCTCATTATCATCACGAGGGAGTCGCCGTAAACCGGCTCTCCTCTTTGTGACTAGCCCTAAGATTGTTCCTTCTTGCTTGTCGCTTGTCCCCCTTTGGGGAGCCCTGCCCCTCCTTATATAAGTTGAAGGGGCGGGTTACATGTGGAGTCCATCTCGGACTAAGACTTAAACTATTTTGACTTCCTTTCCTGGGCTTCTTAACGTCTGCCGGTTTAACATTGTCTGCCGGTTTAACATTGTCTGCCGGTTTAACATGGTCTGCCGGTTTAACATGGTCTGTCGGGTTATGATTGACTTAACACCTGCCGGTGCTACCATCTGTCTTAACTCTGCCGGTTTAACACTCGCATGTTTACCGTCTGTCTTAGCCATCTGTCTTAACTGTCTGGCGGTTTACCACCACCCGGTTTACCGTCTGTCTTGACTCTCCGCCGGTTTACCATCCGCCTGTTTACCAAGTCCCAGCCGGTTTACCATCCGCCTGTTTACCAAGTCCCAGCCGGTTTACAACTCCAGCCGGGTCATACCGCGGGGTATATCCCCGACAACTGGCTTGTTCTTCTTCTTGAAGTTTCCCTTCTTTTCTTTACCTTTTTTCTTGAAACTAGTCATCTTGTTCACCATCAACACTTGATGCTCCTTCTTGATTTTTACCTCCGCAGCCTTTAGCATTGCGAAGAGCTCGGGAATCGTCTTATCCATCCCTTGCATATTATAGTTCATCACGAAGCTCTTGTAGCTTGGTGGCAGTGATTGAAGAACTCTGTCAATGACACTATCATCAGGAAGATTAACTCCCAATTGAGTCAAGTAGTTGTGGTACCCAGACATTCTAAGTATATGTTCACTGACAGAACTATTCTCCTCCATCTTGCAGCTGTAGAATTTATTGGAGACTTCATATCTCTCAATCCGGGCATTTGCTTGAAACATTAACTTCAACTCCTGGAACATCTCATATGCTCCATGACGTTCAAAATGTCGTTGAAGTCCCGGTTCTAAGCCGTAAAGCATGGCACATTGAACTATCTAGTAGTCATCAGCTTTGCTCTGCCAGGTGTTCATAACATCTGGCGTTGCTCCTGCATCTGGTTTATCACCTAACGGTGCTTCTAGGACGTAATTCTTCTATGCAGCAATGAGGATAATCCTCAAGTTACGGACCCAGTCCGTGTAGTTGCTACCATCATCTTTCAACTTAGCTTTCTCTAGGAACGCGTTAAACTTCAACGGAACAACAGCACGGGCCATCTATCTACAACAACATAGACATGCAAAATACTATCAGGTACTAAGTTCATGATAAATTAAAGTTCAATTAATCAAATTACTTAAGAACTCCCACTTAGATAGACATCTCTCTAATCATCTAAGTGATCACGTGATCCATATCAACTAAACCATGTCCGATCATCACGTGAGATGGAGTAGTTTTCAATGGTGAACATCACTATGTTGATCATATCTACTATATGATTCACGCTCTGTAGCGACCAGATCTCAAACAGTATGATCTCTGTGCATCAGTGTCATCCCTGGATCGGTAATGCTGACACGCACAATACTTGAGGATTTATAACAGAGTAGGAATCACACACTTATTACATCGAATGTCTCAAAAGAGAACTTATTACAATAAATATGGCTAAAGGCCATCTAATACGATAACAGCGGAAGGCTTGGAAGATAAAGTGAGTCTATCAACTCCAACGACATCACTGAGTGAAAGACAACGACCTATGGCTCCTTACTCGTCGTCTAAAAAGTCTGCAACATGATACGTTGCAGCCCGAAACGGGTCAGCACATGAAATATGCTGGCAATGTAACACAAGAGAGTAATGAGGAGAATAATGCTATCACTACATGCATATATGGCTGGTGGAGGCTGTATGGTTAATATGTTTTGCGGAAAGCCAATTTTTCCCTACAACAAAGGAATAAATTTTATTTAACTATCATGGTGGTTGTTAAACATTGAGAAGGTTCACCCAACTCAATCCCAATTAAGCATCATCATTAAACACAATCAAATTATATTAAGAGTGATGAGATCCACTAGATACTCAAGATGTCCATAACCGGGGACACGACTAACCATGATTAGTTTGTACACTCTGCAGAGGTTTGTGCACTTTTCCCCACAAGACTCGATCTCCTCCGTTGGATTTCTCACACTACATAATGTTTGAGAAACGGATGACCGAGACACAGTCTTTCCGAAGAGGTCCCCTTAACCGATAGATAGGCCTGTACACCTATAATCCCCTACATCTGCTAGCCCATCATGGAAAGGTTTTCCACAACTTACTCAACTATGCCAGAGCCCATAATGGCATGTGGCTGCACACGGAAGTTTCTAGCATGAATAACCTTATGATCCCTTTGAGCCTGGGTGGCGGTCCATAGGAGAATCACACGGTACCCCGGGATTTCCAGAAATACAGGCAACACTGGGTTCCCCAGGTGCCTCAATCCACCCAGATGTGTATTAAAGTTGCCACCTTAAGTTAACCATTAATTAACAATACTCACATCTATCATGAATACACTCAAACCCAAACCACGTCTACGAACATAGCATAGAAATATAAGCAACGTAGAAGTAACTCCCAAAGGTTTGGTAATAAATAGGATAGTAGGTACTACCTCATCTACTTCCCAAAACCCACATATTAATCAGATCCTAATCATGTAATTGTTTGAGGATTGATGTAATGCAATAAAACTGGGTAGTAAAGAGGTATGATCAAAGTGTTACTTGCCTTGTTGATGATCCGTGAAACCTAAAGACTCGTAGTAGCACGCTTCGCACTCCGGGTACTCTATCACAAACAAACATACAATAAGCAATCAAGCAAATATGCACGGGCAAAAATCAAATAAGAAGATCTAACCAGAAAGTTCAACTTAGGAACTCTGTTTTGCAAAAAGAATCAAATCAAATGAAGCAACCAAACTCACACTGCGAAAGAAACAAGCTTCAATTACTAATCTGGACTAAAGTCAAATTTTACAGTAGCAAAAACTTATTTAAGTTGATTAAACAAAAAGAGGGCTTCGAGGCGAAACTCTAGGCGCTTGAATCGACTGATTCCGATAAACGAGCGAAAAGATAAACTAAAACGAAAATCGGATCAGAAATCGTGATAGAAAATAATCGCGAAAATTCGAGAAAAAGAAAAACTAACGAACAGGCTAACGAACGAACGTTCGATGTCTGCGGCTAAACGGTGAAAATCGTTTGTTAAAATGAATGAACGAATAGGCGTTCGCTAAATAACTAAACCGAAAAAAAACGATCTATAAAAAATCGTACGGTTTTCCGAAGAAAACCGGCGGCGGCGGTTGCTACCTCCGGCGAGGCGACGGCGGGTCCGACGGGGTGGCGGGGCGAAATTCGCAGCGGCGGCGGCGGATCCGGCGGTGGCAGCGGCTTAGGGTTAGGGTTAGGCGCGGCTGGGCTCGGGTGGGCTGGGGGTCGCGGGCGGCGGCTTATAAGAGGGGGCCGGCTGGGGAGTCCTGGCCGGTTACGGCCCGGAGTCGGTTCATTTTTTTAAATAATTCCGCGCAAAAAAACAAAAAAGAAATACTAAACGGACTCCAAAAATCCTGAAATAAATTTTCTCTGTCCTCTAAAAATCTACTGGACTCTAATGCAATTTTGAAAAACGCATATTTTCCTAATTCAAATAAAATAGCGATAAAACTCCGAATAAAATTCATATTTGATTTTAATATTAAATCTCCAATAATTCTTTATTTTGAGGAAGTCATTTTATCCTCTCTATTTTTATTTTTATAAAAGAAATATTCGAAGAGAAAATAATTAAAATCAAACGATCATCTTTTCAAAATTTGAGACAACTCAAATATGAAAATAACAAAATCCCCAACTCTCTCCGTAGGTCCTTGAGTTGCGTAGAATTTCTAGGATCAAACCAAAATGCATTAAAATATGATATGCAAAGATGATCTAATGCATAACATTCCAAATTGAAAATTTTGGGATGTTACAACCCTACCCCCCTTAAGATGAATCTCGCCCTCGAGATTCGGGTTGGCTAGAAAATAGGTGAGGGTGGTCCTTCTGTAGGTCTTCCTCTAGTTCCCAGGTGGCTTCATCCTCGGTATGGTGGCTCCACTGAACCTTGCAAAACTTGATAACCTTGCTGTGTGTGACTCGGCTGGCAAAATCAAGAATATTGACTGGTTTCTCCTCGTAGGTCAAGTCGCTATCCAACTGAATCGCTTTGAGTGGCACTGTATCTCTCAGAGGGATATCAGCCATCTCTGCGTGGCACTTCTTCAGATGAGAAACGTGGAACACATCGTGAACTCCTAACAATCCTTCAGGCAATTCCAACTTCTAAGAAACTTCTCCCATACGTTCCAAAACTTTGTATGGTCCCACAAAACGTGGTGCTAACTTTCTCTTAACTCCAAAATGCTTCACTCCTTGAAGTGGTGATACACGAAGATACAATATGTCTCCAACTTCGTAAACTATCTCCTTGCGTTTAGAATCCGCATAGCTCTTCTGCCTGGACTGGGCTACTTTGAGTCTATCGTGAATCAGCTTAACCTTCTCTTCAGACTCTTTAATCAAATTTGGTCCAAACAATTGTCGGTCTCCAACTTCATCCCACATCAACGGTGTCCTGCACCTCCTTCCGTACAATGCTTCGAAAGGGGTCATCTTCAAACTGGCTTGATAGTTGTTGTTGTAAGAGAACTCTGCGTAAGGCAAATTGTCGTCCCAACTAGATCCATAATCTAGCGCACAAGCTCTCAACATGTCCTCCGAAATCTGATTGACTCTCTTAGTCTGTCCATCTGTCTGCGCATGAAAAGTTGTACTGAACTCTAGCCTGGTTCCCAAAGTATCATGCAATTGATTCCAAAACTTTGAGGTAAACTGGGTTCCTCTATCTGATACAATGGTCCTGGAACTCCGTGCAAACATACGATCCTGGTCATGTATATCTTTGCCAACTTAGCACTGGTGTAAGTGGTCTTCACTGGGATGAAATGAGATACTTTCGTCAAACGATCGACTACAACCCATATCGAGTCATAGCCTGAACGAGTCCTGGGCAATCCCGTGATAAAATCCATGCCTAGCTTGTCCCATTTCCATTCGGGTATCAGCAATGGTTGTAGCAATCCTGCTGGCTTCTGATGCTCTGCCTTCACTCTCTGACATACATCACAAATTGCTACATACTCCGCAATATCCTTCTTCATTCCGGTCCACCAGAAACTATCCTTCAAATCTAGGTACATTTTAGTATTTCCTGGGTGAATCGAATATGGCTAATTATGGGCCTCCTGCAAAATCAGCTTCCTGATCTCCTGATCATTTGGCACATATACACGGTCCTCGAACCATAAGGTATCATGCTCATCCTCACGAAATCCTTTAGCCTTTCCTTTTCTCATCCTTTCCTTTATCTCGGCAATCTCCTTGTCCGTCTTCTGAGCTTCTCTGACCTTATTCATCAAAGTAGACTGAATCTCCAATGCTGCTACATAGCCTCTCGAAACTATCTCCAAACATAGCTAGCGAAGATCCTCTGCTAACTCCTTGGGTAACTCTCCAGTCATGAGTGTATTGACATGACTCTTGCGGCTCAATGCATCGGCTACTATGTTAGCCTTTCCGGGATGATAATGCAACTTCATATCATAATCCTTAATGAGTTCCAACCATCTCCTCCGTCTGAGATTCAACTCCTTCTGCGTGAAGATATACTTCAAACTCTTGTGATCCGTGTACACCTCACAATGGTTTCCGATGAGAAAATGTCTCCAAGTCTTCAACACATGCACTACAGCTGCTAACTCCAAATCATGTGTAGCATAATTTAACTCATGGGGTTTCAGCTGTCGTGAGGCATATGAAACAACTCTTCCCTCCTGCATAAGTACGGCTCCAAGTCCTCGACGAGAAGCATCTCAATACACTTCATAATCCCTGCGTTGATCTGGCAGAATCAACACTGGTGATGTAACCAAGCGTTTCTTCAATTCCTGAAAACTGGCCTCACATTCTTTAGTCCATTTGAACTTGGTGTCCTTCTTTAACAACTCCGTCATAGGCTTTGCAATCTTCGAGAAATTCTCAATGAACCGTCGGTAGTATCCTGCGAGTCCAAGAAAACTCCGGATCTCTCCAACTGACATAGGTGCCTCCCAATTTGTCACAGTGACAACTTTGGTGGGTCTACCACTACTCCTTCTTCGTATATAACATGTCCAAGGAATCAAACTTCCTTCAACCAAAACTCACACTTGCTGAACTTGGCGTATAGCTGATGTTCTCTGAGCTTCCCAAGTACTAAACGCAAATGCTCTTTATGCTCCTCTTCATTCTTCGAGTAGACCAGAATATCATCAATGAACACCACAACGAACTTATCCAAAAACTCCATAAACACCTTGTTCATCATGTTCATAAAATAGGCAGGTGCGCTAGTCAGGCCAAATGACATAACGGTATACTCATATAGCCCGTACCTCATGGTAAAAGATGTCTTAGGTATATCCTGCTCTCGAATCTTCAGCTGGTGGTAAACTGATCGCAAATCGATCTTGGAAAACACCTTAGCTCCTTGCAGCTGATCAAACAAATCATTGATCATCGGCAGTGGGTACTTGTTCTCGATCGTCATCTCATTCAGTCCTCGATAATCAACAACCATCCTCAATGATCCATCCTTCTTCTCCACTAGAAGTACTGGTGATCCCCAAGGTGACGAGCTTGGGCGAATATATCTTTATCCAGTAACTCCTTAATCTGCTTCTTAATTTCCTCTAAATCCTGTGCAGGCATCCTGTACGGTCTCTTAGATACTGGCCCTGTGCCTGGCAAAAGCTCAATCAAAAACTCGATGTCTCTATCCGGTGGCATGCCTGGCAACTCTTCTGGAAATACATCCGGGAATTCCTTCACCACCGGTACTTCCTCCTGTACAACTCCTGATAAGGAATTTACTTGAGTCCTATTCGGCACATGCCGGGATACATAATTGATCGTTCTTCCTTCTGGGTGGTGAGCAAAATCGACTTACTGGTGGAATCGATGTTTCCTCCATACATCGATAGCCAATCCATACCCAGAATAACATCCAAACCTTGCGACTCCAAAATTATCAGATCTGAGGGGAAAACATGCCTACCTATGGTCAATGGCATCTAAAAACATCCTTGGCTTGCCATATACTCTGCACCTGGCGAGCTCACTAACATAGGTTTACTAAGAACTTTGGTGGGCAGCTTATACTTATCCATAAATCCCCTTGATATGTATGAATGTGATGCACTAGTATCAAAAAGAACGACTACAGTAAATGACTTAACCAAAAACTTACATATTACTTCATCTGGCTGGGCTTCAACCTCCTCCACGTTAACGTGGTTCACTTGTCCCCTATTGAAAGGGTTGAGCTTCTTCCCAAAACTTCCATTCTCGTTTCCATTCTTAGCTTCAGGACATTCATTAGCGTAATGTCCAGTCTTCTGGCACTTGTAGCAAGTAACATGGCTTAGATCTTTCTTGGCGGGTGTTGTTGGGTTGGAATAGTTCTGGCCGTTGCTTCCTCCATTACCATTCCCATTCTTGGGGTCACAATGGTTGTGCGAACTTCCTCTAGTGTGATTGTGACCTCCATGGTTATGCTGAAGGGGTCCTCCCGAGTTCGGGGTAAAACGGGGTCTCTGCTGAGCTCCAGAATTATACTTCCATTGTCCATACTTCCTCTTGCGAATGTCAATCTGCTGTTGCTTCCCTTCAATCATGAGAGCTCTATCTACCAACTGTTGGTAGTTATTAAAGGTTGCTACCATCAACTACATGCTCAGCTCATCATTCAGTCCTTCCAAAATCTTCTCCTGCTTAGCTGCATCTTATAGCGACGTCATCTGGGGCATAACGTGCTAGCTTACAAAAATCATCCACATACTGGACAACTGTGCATCCTCCTTGGTGTAAGTTGCGAAACTCGCGCTTCTTTATGGCCATAGCTCCTGCTGATACATGGGCTGTGCGAAAAGCCTGTTGAAACTGGTCCCACATAACAGTGTTGATGGGATAGGTGACAGTGTAATTCTCCAACCATGTGCTACCTCTTGAGCACTACGTTGGTTATCCCTTGAAGAGGAAAGGGTGATGCACCAAAGTAGCGTAAGTATTTCCCTCAGTTTTTGAGAACCAAGGTATCAATCTAGTAGGAGGCTACGCGCGAGTCCCTCGCACCTGCACAAAACAAATAAATCCTCGCAACCAATGCGATAAGGGTTTGTCAATCCCTACACGGTCACTTACGAGAGTGAGATCTGATAGATATGATAAGATAATATTTTTGGTATTTTTATGATAAAGATGCAAAGTAAAATAAAAGCAATGAAAATAACTAAGTATTGGAACATTAATATGATGGAAGATAGACCCGGGGGGCATAGGTTTCACTAGTGGCTTCTCTCAAGAGCATAGATATTTTACGGTGGGTGAACGAATTACTGTTGAGCAATTGACAGAATTGACCATAGTTATGAGAATATCTAGGTATGATCATGTATATAGGCATCACGTCCAAGACAAGTAGACCGACTCCTGCCTGCATCTACTACTATTACTCCACACATCGACCACTATCCAGCATGCATCTAGAGTATTAAGTTCATAAGAACAGAGTAACGGCTTAAGCAAGATGACATGATGTAGAGGGATAAATTCATGCAATATGATAAAAAACATCTTATTATCCTCGATGGCAACAATACAATATGTGCCTTGCTGCCCCTACTGTCACTGGGAAAGGACATCGCAAGATTGAACCCAAAGCTAAGCACTTCTCCCATTGCAAGAAAGATCAATCTAGTAGGCCAAACCAAACTAATAATTCGAAGAGACTTGCAAAGATAACCAATCATACATAAAAGAATTCAGAGAAGATTCAAATATTGTTCATAGATAAACTTGATCATAAACCTAATACGTCTCCGTCGTATCTACTTTTCCAAACACTTATGCCCTTGTTTTGGACTCTAACTTGCATGATTTGAATGGAACTAACCCAGACTGACGTTGTTTTCAGCAGAATTACCAATGTGTTATTTATGTGCAGAAACAAACGTTCTCAGAATGACCTGGAACTTCACGGAGCAACTTTTTGGAAAATATAAAAAATACCTGCAAAAGATGAAGGCCAGGGGGCCCACCATCTATCCACGAGGGTGGGGGCGCGCCCCCTACCTCGTGGGCCCCCTGGTGCTCCTCCGACTCCAACTCCAACTCTATATATTGTGTTTCGGGGAGAGAAAAATCAGAGAGAAGGATTCATCGTGTTTTACGATACGGAGCCACTGCCAAGCCCTAAAACCTCTCAAGAGGGCTGATCTGGGTCCGTTCGGGGCTCCGGAGAGGGGAATCCGTCGCCATCGTCATCATCAACCATCCTCCATCACCAATTTCATGATGCTCACCGTCGTGTGTGAGTAATTCCATTGTAGGATTGCTGGACGGTGATGGGTTGGATGAGATTTATCATGTAATCGAGTTAGTTTTGTTAGGGTTTGATCCCTAGTATCCACTATGTTCTGAGATTGATGTTGCTATGACTTTGCTATGCTTAATGCTTGTCACTAGGGCCCGAGTGCCTTGATTTCAGATCTGAACCTATTATGTTTTCATCAATATATGAGAGTTCTTGATCCTATCTTGTAAGTCTATAGTCACCTGTTATGTGTTATGATCCGTCAACCCCGAAGTGACAAAAATCGGGATACTTACCGGTGATGACCGTAGTTTGAGGAGTTCATGTATTCACTATGTGTTAATGCTTTGTTCCGGTACTCTATTAAAAGGAGGCCTTAATATCCCTTAGTTTCCGTAAGGACCTCGCTGCCACGGGAGGGTAGGACAAAAGATGTCATGCAAGTTCTTTTCCATAAGCATGTATGACTATATTCGGAATACATGCCTACATTACATTGATGAACTGGAGCTAGTTCTGTGTCACCCTAGGTTATGACTATTACATGATGAACCGCATTCGGCATAATTCTCAATCACCGATCCATTGCCTACGAAATTTCCATATATTGTTCTTCGCTTATTTACTTTTCCGTTGCTATTGCTATCATCACTAGAAAATACCAAAAACACTACGTTTACTACTATTACCTTTTTCTACCGTTACCACTACTATCATCTTACTTTGCTACTAAACACTTTGCTGCAGATATTAAGTTTCCAGGTGTGGTTGAATTGACAACTCAGCTGCTAATACTTGAGAATATTCTTTGGCTCTCCTTGTGTCGAATCAATAAATTTGGGTTGAATACTCTACCCTTGAAAACTGTTGCGATCCCCTATACTTGTGGGTTATCAAGACCCACAATTCATCGGTCTCAACAAACACACCGCAAAAGAAGATTACATCGAATAGATCTCCACAAGAGAGGGGGAGAACTTTGTGTTGAGATCCAAAAAGAGAGAAAAAGCCATCTAGCTAATAACTATGGACCCGTAGGTCTGAGGTAAACTACTCGCACTTCATCGGAGAGGCTATGGTGTTGATGTAGAAGCCCTCCGTGATCGATGCCCCCTCCGGCGGAGCTCCGGAACAAGCCCCGAGATGGGATCTCGTGGATACAGAAAGTTACAGCGGTGGAATTAGGGTTTTGGCTCCGTTTCCGATCATTTTGGGGTACGTAGGTATATATAGGAGGAAGAAGTACGTCGGTGGAGCAACAGGGGGGCCACGAGGGTGGAGAGCGCGCCTGGGGGGTAGGCACGTCCCCCTACCTCGTGGCCTCCCTGTTGGTTGCTTGACGTAGGGTCCAAGTCTCCTGGATCTTGTTTGGTGAGAAAATCACATTCCCGAAGGTTTCATTCCGTTTGGACTCTGTTTGATATTCCTTTTCTTCGAAACCCTAAAATAGGCAAAAAAACAGCAATTCTGGGCTGGGCCTCCGGTTAATAGGTTAGTCCCAAAAGTAATATAAAAGTGGATAATAAAGCCCAATAATGTCCAAAACAGTAGATAATATAGCATGGAGCAATCAAAAATTATAGATACGTTGGAGACGTATCAAGCATCCCCAAGCTTAATTCCTGCTCGTCCTCGAGTAGGTAAATGATAAAAATAGAATTTTTGATGTGGAATGCTACTTGGCATAATTTCAATGTAATTCTTCTCAATTGTGGCATGAATATTCACATCCGAAAGATTCAAGATAAAATTTTAATATTGACATAGAAATAATAATACTTCAAGCATACTAACTAAGCAATTATGTCTTCTCAAAATAACATGGCCAAAGAAAGTTCATCCCTACAAAATCATATAGTTTAGTCATGCTCCATTTTCGTCACACAAGAATGCTCTCATCATGCACAACCCCGATGACAATCCAAGCAATTGTTTCATACTTTAGTAATCTCAAACTTTATAAACCTTCACGCAATACATGAGCGTGAGCCATGGATATAGCACTATGGGTGGAATAGAGTATAATGATGGGGGTTATGTGGAGAAGACAAAAAGGAGAAAGTCTCACATGAACGAGGCTAATCAATGGGCTATGGAGATGCTCATCGATTGATGTTAATGCAAGGAGTAGGGATTGCCATGCAACGAATGCACTAGAGCTATAAATGTATGAAAGCTCAACAAAAGAAACTAGTGGGTGTGCATCCAACTTGCTTGCTCACGAAGACCTAGGGCACTTGAGGAGGCCCATTGTTGGAATATACAAGCCAAGTTCTATAATGAAAAATTTCCACTAGTATATGAAAGTGACGAAACAAAAGACTCTCTATCATGAAGATCATGGTGCTACTTTCAAGCACAAGTGTGGAAAAAAGGATAGTAGCATTGTCCCTTTTTATTCCCTTTTTTGGGCCTTCATTTTTTGGCCTTTCTCTTTTTTTATTGGGACAATGCTCTATTAAATGATGATCATCACACTCTATTTATTTACAACTCAATGATTACAACTCGATACTAGAACAAGGTATGACTCTATATGAATGCCTCCGGCGGTGTACCGGGATATGCAATGAATCAAGTGTGACATGTATGAAAAATTATGAATGGTGGCTTTGCCACAAATACGATGTCAACTACATGATAATGCCAAGCAATATGACAATGATGAACGTGTCATGATAAACTTAATGGTGGAAAGTTGCATGGCAATATATCTCGGAATGGCTATGGAAATGACATAATAGGTAGGTATGGTGGCTATTTTGAGGAAGATATAAGGAGGTTTATGTGTGAAAGAGCATATCATATCAAGGGGTTTGGATGCACCGGCGAAGTTTGCACCAACTCTCAATGTGAGAAAGGGCAATGCATGGTACCGAAGAGGCTAGCAATGATGGAAGGGTGAGAGTGCGTATAATCCATGGACTCAACATTAGTCATAAAGAACTCACATACTTATTGCAAAAATCTACAAGTCATCAAAAACCAAGCACTACGCGCATGCTCCTAGGCGGATAGATTGGTAGGGAAAGACCATCGCTTGTCCCCGACCGCCACTCATAAGGAGGACAATCAAAGAACACCTCATGTTTCAAATTGGTTACATAACGTTTAACATATGTGCATGCTACGGGACTTGCAAACTTCAACACAAGTATTTCTCAATTTCACAACTACTCAACTAGCACAACTTTAATATCACTACCTCCATATCTCAAAACAATCATCAAGCATCGAACTTCTCTTAGTATTCAACACACTCATAAGAGAATTTTATTATTAATCTTGTATACCTAGCATATTAGGATTATTTAAGAAAATTACCATGCTATTTAAGACTCTCAAAATAATCTAATTGAAGCATGAGAGATCAATAGTTTCTATAAAAAAAATCCACCACCGTGCTCTAAAAGATATAAGTGAAGTACTAGAGCAAAACTATATAACTCAAAAGATATAAGTGAAGCACATAGAGTATTCTAATAATTTCCGAATCATGTGTGTTTATCTCAGAGGGTGTGTACAGCAAGGATGACTGTGGTAAACTAACAAAAAACAAAGACTCAAATCATACAAGACGCTCCAAGCAAAACACATATCATGTGGTGAATAAAAATATAGCTCCAAGTAAAGTTAGCGATAGAAGTAGACGAAAGAGGGGATGCCTTCCGGGGCATCCCAAGCTTTGGCTTTTAGGTGTCCTTAGATTATCTTGGGGGTGCCATGGGCATCCCCAAGCTTAGGCTCTTGCCACTCCTTGTTCCATAATCCATCAAATCTTTACCCAAAACTTGAAAACTTCACAACACAAAACTTAAAGTAGAAAATCTCGTGAGCTTCGTTAGCGAAAGAATACAAAAGATCACTTCAAGGTACTGTAATGAACTCATTTTTTATTTATATTGGTGTTAAACCTAATGTACTCCAACTTCTCTATGGTTTATAAACTATTTTACTAGCCATATATTCATCAAAATAAGCAAACAACACACGAAAAACAGAATATGTTAAAAACAGAACAGTCTGTATTAATCTGTAGCTAGCGCAATATCTGAACCCCAAAAATTCTAAAATAAATTGCTGGACGTGATGAATTTATCTATTAATCATATTCAAAAATAATTAACTAAATAGCACTTTACAAATAAAAATGGCAGCAGTTCTCGTGAGCGCTAAAGTTTCTGTTTTTTACAGCAATATTAACAAGACTTTCCCCAAATCTTCCCAACGGTTCTACTTGGCACAAACACTAATTAAGCACAAAAAACACAACCAAATCATAGGCTAGATAAATTATTTATTACTAAACAGTATCAAAAAGCAAGGAATAAAAATAAAATTGGTTTGCCTCCCAACAAGCGCTATCGTTTAACGCCCCTAGCTAGGCATAAAAAGCAAGGATAGACCGAGGTATTGCCATCTTTGGTAGGCAATCCATAAGTGGCTCTCATAATAGATTCATAAGGTAATTTCATTTTCTTTCTAGGAAAGTGTTCCATGCCTTTCCTTAACGGAAATTGGAATCTAATATTTCCTTCCTTCATATCAATAATTGCACCAATCGTTCTAAGGAAAGGTCTACCAAGAATAATAGGACATGAAGGATTGCAATCTATGTCAAGAACAATAAAATCTACGGGCACATAATTCCTAGTTGCAACAATAAGAACATAATTAATTCTTCCCATAGCTTTCTTAATAGTGGAGTCCGCAATGTGCAAGTTTAGAGAGCAATCATCAAAATCACGGAAACCTAACAAATCACACAAAGTCTTTGGAATCGTGGAGACACTAGCACACAAATCACACAAAGCATAGCATTCATGATCTTTAATTTTAATTTTAATAGTGGTTTCCCACTCATCATAAAGCTTTCTAGGGATAGAAACTTCCAACTCAAGTTTTTCTTCATAAGATTGCATCAAAGCATCAACGATATGTTTGGTAAAAGCTTTATTTTGGCTATAAGCATGAGGAGAATTTAGAACGGATTGAAACAAGGAAATACAATCTATCAAAGAGCAATTATCATAATTAAATTCCTTGAATCCAAAATAGTAGGTTCATTAACATCTAGAGTTTTGATCTCTTCAATCCCACTTTTATCAAATTTAGCATCAAGATCTAAAAACGCCGAATTTTTGGAACGCCTTCTAGGTAAAGATGGATCATATTCAGTCCCATAATTATCAAGATTCATATTGCAAAACAAAGATTTAATAGGGGGCACATCAATAACTTTTATATCTTCATCTTTATTTTCATGGAAACTAGAAGAACACGCTCTTATAAAGGAATCTTTCTTAGCACGCATCCTAGCGATTCTTTCTTTGCACTCATCAATGGAAATTGTCATGGCTTTGAGAGACTCATTGATATCATGCTTAGGTGGAATAGATCTAAGTTTCAAAGAATCAACATCAAGAGAAATTCTATCAACGTTCCTAGCCAACTCATCAATCTTAAGCAATTTCTCTTCAATCAAAGCATTGAAATTCTTTTGCGAAGTAATAAATTCTTTAATATTAGATTCAAAATCAGAGGGAATCTTATTATAATTTCCATAAGAATTGTTGTAGGAATTACCATAATTATTAGAGGAATTGCTAGGGTAAGGCCTAGGATTAAAGTTTCCTCTATACGCGTTGTTACCAAAATTGTTCCTACCAACAAAATTCACATCCATAGATTCATTATTATTCTCAATCAAAGTAGACAAAGGAATATCATTAGGATCAGAAGAAACACTTTTATTAGCAAACAGTTTCATAAGTTCATCCATCTTTCCACTCAAAACATTAATTTCTTCTATCGCATGCACTTTCTTATTAGTAGATCATTCAGTGTGCCATTGAGAATAATTAACCATAATATTATCTAGGAGTTTAGTAGCTTCTCCTAAAGTGATTTCCATAAAAGTGCCTCCCACGGCCGAATCTAAAAGACTTCTAGAAGCAAAATTCAATCCGGCATAAAAAAATTGTATAATCATCCACAAATTCAAACCATGAGTAGGGCAATTACGTATCATTAATTTCATCCTCTCCCAAGCTTGTGCAACATGTTCATGATCAAGTTGCTTAAAATTCATAATATCATTTCTAAGAGAGATGATCTTAGCGGGAGGAAAATACTTAGAGATAAAAGCATCTTTGCACTTATTCCAAGAATCAATACTATTTTTAGGCAAAGACGAAAACCAAGCTTTAGCACGATCTCTAAGCGAAAAAGGAAATAGATTCAATTTAACAATATCATTATCAACATATTTCTTATTTTGCATATCACATAAATCAACGAAGCTATTTAGATGAGTAGCGGCATCTTCACTAGGAAGGCCTGAAAACGGATCTTTCATGACAAGATTCAGCAAGGCAGCATTAATTTCACAAGATTCAGCATCGGCAAGAGGAGCAATCGGAGTGCTAATAAAATCATTGTTGTTGGTATTGGTAAAGTCACACAATTTAGTGTTATCTTGAGCCATCATGACAAGAAAGCAATCCAACACACAAGCAAACAAGAAACGGGCAAAAAGAGGCAAATAAAGAAAGAGAGGGAGGATAGAGAGGGAGGGCGAATAAAACGGCAAGGGTGAAGTGGGGGAGAGGAAAACGAGAGGCAAATGGAAAATAATGTAACGCGGGAGATAAGGGTATGTGATGGGTACTTGGTATGTTGACTTTTGCGTAGACCTCCCCGGCAACAACGCCAGAAATCCTTCTTGCTACCTCTTGAGCACTGTGTTAGTTTTCCCTTAAAGAGGAAAGGGTGACGCAGCAAATTAGAGTAAGTATTTCCCCCAGTTTTTGAGAACCAAGGTATCAATCCAGTAGGAGGCTACGCGTGAGTCCCTCGCACTTTCACAAAATAAATAAATCCTCGCAACCAACGCGATAAGGGGTTGTCAATCCCTACACGGTCACTTACGAGAGTGAGATCTGATAGATATGATAAGATAATATTTTTGGTATTTTTATGATAAAGATGCAAAGTAAAATAAAAGCAATGAAAATAAATAAGTATTGGAAGATTAATATGATGGAAGATAGACCCGGGGGCCATAGGTTTCACTAATGGCTTCTCTCAAGAGCATAGATATTTTACGGTGGGTGAACGAATTGCTGTTGAGCAATTGACAGAATTGAGCATAGTGATACGTCTCCGTCGTATCTACTTTTCCAAACACTTTTGCCCTTGTTTTGGACTCTAACTTGTATGATTTGAATGGAACTAACCCGGACTGACGCTGTTTTCAGCAGAATTGCCATGATGTTGTTTTATGTGCAGAAAACAAAAGTTCTCGGAATGACCTGAAACTCCACGGAATATCTTACAATAAATAATAAAAAATCCTCGCCAAAGATGAAGACCAGGGGGCCCACACCTGTCCACGAGGGTGGTGGGCGCCCCCCTCCCCCCTAGGGCGCACCCCCTACCTCGTGGGCCCCCTGGAGATCTCCTGACTCCAACTCCAACTCTATATATCTGCTTTCGGGGAGAAAAAAAATAGGAGAGAAGAAATCATCGTGTTTTACGATACGGAGCCGCCACCAAGCCCTAAAACCTCTCGGGAGGGCTGATCAGGAGTCCGTTCGGGGCTCCGGAGAGGGGGATTCGTCGCCGTCGTCATCATCCACCATCCTCCATCACCAATTTCATGATGCTCACCGCCGTGCGTGAGTAATTCCATTATAGGGCTGGACGGTGATGGGTTGGATCAGATTTATCATGTAATCGAGTTAGTTTTGTTAGGGTTTGATCCCCAGTATCCACTATGTTCTGAGATTGATGTTGCTATGACTTTGCTATGCTTAATGCTTGTCACTAGGGCCCGAGTGCCATGATTTCAGATCTGAGCCTATTATGTTTTCATCAATATATGAGAGTTCTTGATCCTATCTTGCAAGTATATAGTCACCTATTATGTGTTATGATCCGTTAATCCTGAAGTGACAATAATCGGGATACTTACCGGTGATGACCGTAGTTTGAGGAGTTCATGTATTCACTATGTGGTAATGCTTTGTTCCGGTTCTCTATTAAAAGGAGGCCTTAATATCCCTTAGTTTCCATTAGGACCCCGCTGCCACGGGAGGGTAGGACAAAATATGTCATGCAAGTTCTTTTCCATAAGCATGTATGACTATATTTGGAATACATGCCTACATTACATTAATGAATTGGAGCTAGTTCTGTGTCACCCTATGTTATGATTGTTACATGATGAACCACATCCGGCATAATTATCCATCACTGATTCGATGCCTACGAGCTTTCCATATACTGGTTTATGCTTATTTACTTTCCCATTGTTATTGTTACAATCACTACAAAATACCAAAAAGATTACTTTGCTTTCGTTACTCTTTTGTTACCGTTACCATCAATATCATATTACTTTGCTACTAAACACTTTGCTGCAGATACTAAGTTTCCAGGTGTGGTTGAATTGAAAACTCAGCTGCTAATACTTGAGAATATTCTTTGGCTCCCCTTGTGTTGAATCAATAAATTTGGGTTGAATACTCTACCCTCGAAAGTTGTTGCGATCCCCTATACTTGTGGGTTATCAAGACTAATTTCTGGCGCCGTTGCCGGGGAACATAGCTCTATTCTTTGAGTCACTTGGGATTTATATCTGCTGGACACTATGAAGAATTTGAAAGACGCTAAGACAACAATTTATCCCTCAACTATGAGGGGAGGTAAGGAACTGCCATCTAGCTCTGCACTTTATTCACCTTCTGTTATGAGTAAGCTTGCGACACCTAAACCTGCTTCTGATATTCGTTCTGATATGTCGCATGTTATTGATGATGCTACTTCTGGTATACGTGATACTTATGATGAAACTACCTCTATGCCTGATACTACTATGCCACTTAGTGATTTTCTCGAGGAACCGTTGATTCACACAATTGGTCATTGTGCTTGGTTGAAAAGCCAGTGGCGTGAAGCTACCGTGTGCCCGATAATGACTGAACGCCTCTAAGTCAGAATCCAAGCTAGCATGCGACCCCTGGGCGCGCCCCCTCCTCCACTTATCCTTTCACCCATACACTTCATCTTCCTCCCCCAAACATGAATAACCATCTCAAACCCGAGTCCAAGCTCGTTTTGCTTCCATTTTCGATCTCCTTGCTCAAAGCACCTCTCACAAAACTGCTTGGGGACATTGTTCCTTGGTATGTGACTCCTCCATTGGTCCAATTAGTTTTTGTTCTAGTGCTTTATTCATTGCAAATTTTTGCTTCTTAGGTGACCCTGTTCTTGAGCTTGCATGTCAAATTTATATGGTCAAAAGTAGTTTTGATGCATGATATAGGCCCTAAGCACTTGTAGGAGTAGTTGCTATCAATATTATTGAGTTTGGTTTACTTTTATTTTGAAGTTACTAAAATTTCAGAATTTTTCAGAAAATGATGAGGAGATTATTGAGGGGCTCATCGAGCCAAAGCTCGAAGGAAAAGGCACCGAAGCCTAAGTATAATTTGCCTCGCACTGCAGAGGCTCGGGCGTGTGAATGGCCTTCCGAGGATTTCTTAAGAGCAACCGGGATTTATGAAGATTTCCATGAGTTGGCTCAGACTGCAGGCCTTACCGCTTTCCTCCACGACCAATGCGATCAGTATCTCTTGCTCACAAATACCTTTGTGCAAAACTTTCATTTTCATTCTAAGAACTCACCACCTACGGTGGAATTTCATTTATATGATGAGCATAAGGAGATGTCACTTTATGATTTTTTTCGGATTTTTTTAGTCCCTTTTGGGGGCAAGACAGAAGAACCACATCGTGATGATGTGGAGGGATTTATTGACACTATCACTGTAGGGGAAACAAGGAAGATTTCCGATGCACGAATCACTAGCATACATTTTCCTGTTTTACGCTACTTTGTAGTATTTGCTAGTCGTTGCTTAATTGGTCGCGGAAACTGTGGAAACCCGAGTATCCCTGATATTATCATTTTGCATCACGGCTTACACGGTGATAACTCTTTTAGTATGGGCGGCATTATTGCTAGATGGTTAAGTATGAACCGTACTAAGGGTCCCATCTTTGGAGGCATTTATGCTTCATGCCTCGCTGCACATTTTAACATACCTATTAGGCATGCTGAGAAGGAAGAAAAAGTGTTGCCCCATGTTTATCTAGATTATAAAAGTATGGTGGCACATGATTTTATTGTTAAGAATAGGGAAGGAGAGCTTAAATATCAATTGTTCTTTAATAAACATCATCCTGAGACTATTACCTTGCCTACTCCTTCTTTGTATGATTTGACTGTAGGCACGTACCTTGTTCCGTTGACGGCTATCCACACCTACCGGAACCCTACACCAGCCGAGGAGCCAGAGCCGGAACCACAATTTGATCCTTCACGACAGTCTAATTACCAGTGGGATCCGGAGATGATTGTCAGCCAGTGGCAATCTGAGCCTTCTTCTTCCTCATCACAGTACGACCCCAACAACTATTATTATGGATATCCGCCAGGCCAGCCATGGCCATAGACCAACTTAGGCCAAAAGCCTAAGCTTGGGGGAGTACGTATTTCTCCCCGACATTACATTTATGTTCACACACACTCATTGCTAGATGTCGGTGCTCATACTTTTTCATTGTATCATCCATGCTAGTTTATTTCCTTTTATGCTTTCTTCTTGTGTGTTTGATAAACCTTAAGAAAAACCAAAAAAAATAGTAGTAGTTTACTTTTCTTGCTGAAGTACTAATTAAAAAGAAAACCCAAAAATATTTCCCGTTCTTCTTTTGCTTGTTGGGAGCTTTCCTGTGTAAATAGTTTTATTTCTTTTCTTTAGGGGTCAGTAGGAGAAGACCATGATTAAATTGTTGAAGTGGCTCTTATATGCTTTATTGTTGATTTAACCAAGATCCCATATTGCTTTGTCTTCTCCTGTTTATTGAATGCTCGCAGATTCCAGCTTAGTCCAATGCACGTGCACTCTTATTATTATTCACATCGTTCGGTCGTGCATGTGAAAGGCAATTATGATGATATATGATGGACTGACTGAGATGAGAAAAGTTGGTATGAACTCGACCTCTTTTGTTTTTGTAAATATGATGAGTTCATCATTCTTGATTCAGCTTGCTATGAATAAACATGTTTGCAATGACAATTAGAGATCATAGTTGCTTGTGCCATGCTTGATTAGCTATGAGTTATAATGGTTTACCTTGCGTGCCAACATGCTATTGAGATAGTTATGATGTGGTATGATGGGGTGGTATCCTCCTTTGAATGATTTAAGTGACTTGACTTGGCGCAAGTTCACGCATGTAGTTGAAACAAATCAACATAGCCTTCATGATATTTATGTTCATGGTGGATTATATCCTACTCATGCTTGCATCCAATGTTTATTAATTTTAATGAATGTACATGGCTGTTGTCGCTCTCTAGTTGGTCGCTTCCTAGTCTTTTGCTAGCCTTCACCTGTACTAAGCGGGAATACTGCTTGTGCATCCAATCCCTTAAACCCCAAAGTTATTCCAGATGAGTCCACTATACCTTCCTATATGCAGTATCTACCTGCCGTTCCAAGTAAATTTGTATGTGCCAAACTCTAAACTTTCAAATAATCATCCTGTTTTGTATGCTCGAATAGCTCATGTATCAACTAGGGTTGTCTGTATCTTCCACGTTAGGCGGGTTATTCTCAAGAGGAGTGGACTCTGCTCCTCACTCACGAGAAAATGGCTGGTCACCGGGATGCGCAGTCCCATGCTTTATTTAAACTAAATCAAAATAATTGCAAAACAAAACTCCCCCTGGGACTGTTGTTAGTTGGAGGCACTCGTTGTTTCGAGCAAGCCATGGATTGATGTTTGTTGGTGGAGGGGGAGTATAAACTTTGCCATTCTGTTTGGGAACTGCCTATAATGTGTGTAGCATGGAAGATATCGTCAGCTCTTGGTTGTTATGTTGACAATGAAAGTATACCGCTCAAAATATTATTCACCTCTATTTCATAACCGAGCTCTGGCACCTCTACAAATCCCTGCTTCCCTCTGCGAAGGGCCTATCTATTTACTTTTATGTTGAGTCATCATCCTCTTATTAAAAGAACTAGCTGGAGAGCGCAGCTGTCATTTGCATTCATCACTGTTAATTTATATTGGGTGTGACTATGTTTGGATCTCTTTTACCATGAATTACAATGTCCAGTCAGTCCTTGATCTTTAA
The DNA here is from genome assembly GCF_003073215.2 of Triticum urartu. Taxonomy (NCBI): domain Eukaryota; kingdom Viridiplantae; phylum Streptophyta; class Magnoliopsida; order Poales; family Poaceae; genus Triticum; species Triticum urartu. Next base: position 640,616,093 of record NC_053028.1, on the reverse strand, counting down.
AGGTGCTCTGCATTTATGTTTTGCGGTCTCAGAAAGGGCTAGCGAGATACCATCTTGTTATATCATATAATGATTATTTTGAGAAAGTGTTGTCATCCGAGATTTATTAGTATGGCTTGCTAGTTGATTATGCTATTGATATGGGTAATCATGAGACCTGAGAATTATTGCAAATATGGTTAGTTATAATCTTTGCTGAAAACTTGAATGCTAGCTTGACATATTTACAACAACAAGAGCAAACAGAGTTTGTAAAAGGTTTGGTTTATTTCTTTCAGTTTGTCAACTGAATTGCTTGAGGACAAGCAAGGGTTTAAGCTTGGGGGAGTTGATACGTCTCCGTCGTATCTACTTTTCCAAACACTTTTGCCCTTTTTTGGACTCTAACTTGTATGATTTGAATGGAACTAACCCGGACTGACGCTGTTTTCAGCAGAATTGCCATGATGTTGTTTTATGTGCAGAAAACAAAAGTTCTCGGAATGACCTGAAACTCCACGGAATATCTTACAATAAATAATAAAAAATCCTCGCCAAAGATGAAGACTAGGGGGCCCACACCCTGTCCATGAGGGTGCCCCCCCAGGGCGCGCCCCCTACCTCGTGGGCCCCCTAGAGACCTCCCGACTCCAACTCCAACTCTATATATCTGCTTTCGGGGAGAAAAAATAGGAGAGAAGAAATCATCGCATTTTACGATACGGAGCCGCCGCCAAGCCCTAAAACCTCTTGGGAGGGCTGATCTAGAGTCCGTTCGGGGCTCCGGAGAGGGAGATTCGTCGTCGTCGTCATCATCAACCATCCACCATCACCAATTTCATGATGCTCACCGCCGTGTGTGAGTAATTCAATCGTAGGCTTGCTGGACGGTGATGGGTTGGATGAGATTTATCATGTAATCGAGTTAGTTTTGTTAGGGTTTGATCCCTAGTATCCACTATGTTCTGAGATTGATATTGCTATGACTTTGCTATGCTTAATGCTTGTCACTAGGGCCCGAGTGCCATGATTTCAGATCTGAACCTATTATGTTTTCATCAATATATGAGAGTTCTTGATCCTATCTTGCAAGTCTATAGTCACCTATTATGTGTTATGATCCGTTAACCCTGAAGTGACAATAATCGGGATACTTACCGGTGATGACCGTAGTTTGAGGAGTTCATGTATTCACTATGTGCTAATGCTTTGTTCCGGTTCTCTATTAAAAGGAGGCCTTAATATCCCTTAGTTTCCATTAGGACCCCATTGCCACGGGTGGGTAGGACAAAATATGTCATGCAAGTTCTTTTCCATAAGCATGTATGACTATATTCGGAATACATGCCTACATTACATTAATGAATTGGAGCTAGTTCTGTGTCACCCTATGTTATGACTGTTACATGATGAACCACATCCGGCATAATTATCCATCACTGATCCGATGCCTACGAGCTTTCCATATACTGGTTTACGCTTATTTAGTTTCCTGTTGCTATTGTTACAATCACTACAAAATACCAAAAAGATTACTTTGCTTTCGTTACTCTTTTGTTACTGTTACCATCACTATCATATTACTTTGCTACTAGACACTTTGTTGCAGATACTACGTTTCCAGGTGTGGTTGAATTGACAACTCAGCTGCTAATACTTGAGAATATTCTTTGGCTCCCCTTGTGTCGAATCAATAAATTTGGGTTGAATACTCTACCCTCGAAAGCTGTTGCGATCCCCTATACTTGTGGGTTATCACATAGTTATGAGAATATCTAGGTATGATCATGTATATAGGCATCACGTCCAAGACAAGTAGACCGACTCCTGCCTGCATCTACTACTATTATTCCACACATCGACCGCTATCCAGCATGTATCTGGAGTATTAAGTTCATAAGAACAGAGTAACGCCTTAAGCAAGATGACATGATGTAGAGGGATAAATTCATTTAATATGATAAAAAAACCCATCTTGTTATCCTCGATGGCAACAATACAATACGTGCCTTGCTGCCCCTACTGTCACTAGGAAAGGACACCGCAAGATTGAACCCAAAGCTAAGCACTTCTCCCATTCAAGAAAGATCAATCTAGTAGGCCAAACCAAACTGATAATTCGAAGAGACTTGCAAAGATAACCAATCATACATAAAAGAGTTCAGAGAAGATTCAAATATTGTTCATAGATAAACTTGAACATAAACCCACAATTCATCGGTCTGAACAAACACACCGCAAAAGAAGATTACATCGAATAGATCTCCACAAGAGAGGGGGAGAACTTTGTATTGAGATCCAAAAAGAGAGAAGAAGCCATCTAGCTAATAACTATGGACCCGTAGGTCTGAGGTAAACTACTCACACTTCATCAGAGAGGCTGTGGTGTTGATGTAGAAGCCCTCTGTGATCGATGCCCCCTCCGGCGGAGCTCCGGAACAGGCCCCAAGATGGGATCTCGTGGATACAGAAAGTTATGGCGGTGGAATTAGGGTTTTGGCTCTGTTTCTGATCGTTTGGGGGTACGTTGGTATATATAGGAGGAAGAAGTACGTCGGTGGAGCAACAGGGGGGCCACGAGGGTGGAGAGCGCGCCTGGGGGGTAGGCACGTCCCCCTACCTCGTGGCCTCCCTGTTGGTTGCTTGACGTAGGGTCCAAGTCTCCTGGATCTTGTTCGGTGAGAAAATCACGTTCCCGAAGGTTTCATTCCGTTTGGACTCAGTTTGATATTCCTTTTCTTCGAAACCCTAAAATAGGCAAAAAAAAACAGCAATTATGGGCTGGGCCTCTGGTTAATAGGTTAGTCCCAAAAGTAATATAGAAGTGGATAATAAAGCCCAATAATGTCCAAAACAGTAGATAATATAGCATGGAGCAATCAAAAATTATAGATACGTTGGAGACGTATCACCATGCTGTTGTGTGTCCATTAAGCTGATGTGAGGCAAAACACACTCTTTCCGCATCTGTGCATCCTGCAGTGGTCAACTCCCTTCCAATCTTGCGGAGCCAATCATCTGCAACTATCGGCTCGGTGCTACTGGAGAACACCGGCGGATTCAGCCTTAGAAAACGGGCTAAGTAATCAACAGGTGGTGGTGGGTTGTTGTTGTTGTTGTTCCCCTGATTCTGATTCTGGACTAGTATCTGCATCAATGCATTCTGCTGCTGGATCAACTGAGTGAGCTCCGGTGGGAAAGCAAATCCATTGTCGCGTCTTGGAGGCATCTGATGGGTTTAGAAAAGATGAGAAGATAGAGTACAATGAGGTCTAGGGGGAAACACTACCCATATGCACATGAGACAAACAAAATCATATCACTCAATCAATCAAGCAAGGGCATACAATCGGTCTAGAACTATCGTTACAAAAGTGCTCGGACTATACTATATACATGGTGGAATACTACTAATGTTTTGGTGGTCGACTAGAAAAATTGATCGGTAGAAGACTCCATAATATCCGCTCCAGCTTCATCAAAAAAGTCATCATCGCTATCGTCGGGGTCCGAGTCGGTGTCGCCGATGATGATGTAGTTCTCCGGGCAAGTGGAATCATCATCTTCTCCTCCTAGCGCGGGGTCTCCCATGAAGACTCCTAGCTTCCTTGTCAGGTCGTCATTCTTCTCCACTAGTATGACGATTTCCTCCTCATAATCTTCGCGAGTTGCCTTGAGTTCTTCTTCAAGCTCGGTGATCCTTGCCATTGCCTTCTTCAGATCTATCATGCATGCGCACATCTGGTTCTCCTGGCGACGTATGTGCTGGTTTAACGACTGGATAAAAGTGGCAATTGATCTATCCTTCCTGGTGCTGATCATCTCCCATTGCTCATCTCGGCGCCCACAAATCTGGTAGATAATACCCTTGAGATCCTTGTGGTAAACTTCTCCAATGTGTCTCATGGTGATGTGGGCTGCCATACTCTTTCCTAGACTCCAGGTTGGTGCATCAAAGGAAAACTCTATGGGCACAGTGACTGGCGTAAATGTCCTTCCTGGAACTTGAACTAGAATCATCCAGCGCTCCTCTTCTGGTAAAGTGGTGTTGTAAGTCCCGGTGAAGCTTGGTATTCCTATGTTCAGGTACCTAGTGACTTCCTTCAAGTGGCGTCCAAAAGGTGTGTCTTCATCCTGTTGTGCAAACTTGTTCCTTGCGTCTGCCATCCTAAAGAGTAGAAAATGGAGAGGAGTCAGAAATGAGAAGAGAGTAGTGATCTAGGGCTTTAGCTTAGTGGTCGTGTCCTACAGTCAGCGTGTGCTCTGATACCATCTTGTAGTGACTAGACCTCAAACAGTCTGATCTCTATGCATCAGTGTCATCCATAGATCGGTAATGCTGACACACACAGTACTTGAGGATTTATAATGGAGTAGCAATCACACACTTATTACATCGAATGTCTCAAAAGAGAACTTATTACAATAAATATGGTTTAAGGCCATCTAATACCATAACAGCGGAAGGCTTGGAAGATAAAGTGAGTTCATCAATTCCAACGGCATCACTGAGTGAAAGACAACGACCTATGGCTCCTTACTCGCCGTCTGAAAAGTCTGCAACATGATACGTTGCAGCCCGAAACGGGTCAGCACATGGAATATGCTGGCAATGTCACACAAGAGAGTAATGAGCATAATAATGCTATGACTACATCCATATATGGCTGGTGGAGGTTGTATGGTTAATATGTTTTGCGGAAAGCCAATCTTTCCCTACAACAAAGGAATAAATTTTATTTAACTATCATGGTGGTTGTTAAACATTGAGAAGGTTCACCCAACTCAATCCCAATTAAGCATCATCATTAAACACTACAAAAAAATACACTTCCGTGATGATACGTGTTTGTCACAGTAGGTCGCATTTTTTGACATGCATGTACATCCATGACAAATTTATGACAGAATCAAGATAGTCATACCTGTGCTGTCGTAGAAGTGTTCCATGACATTACCAAAATTATCATCATGGAAGTGTCCACTTCCATGACGATAAATCGCGTGTCACAGAAGTGCTTTCGTCAAGGGTGACCGACATGTGGCATCCACCGTAACGGAACGCCGTTAAGCTATCGGGTCGGGTTTTGGATCCGATAACCCGTTAACAGCCCCGACCAATGGGGATTTTCCACGTGTAAAATCATCATTGGCTAGAGGAAACACATGTCGGCTCATCGTCGGGACAGATGTCATCCACTCACTGGACAGAAGGCGCCTATGATACATCGACACGTGGCACGACCCAACAAGTTTAAATGGGCTGGCCCAACTAAAGGCCCACAAGATTTTGCAGAGCATAATGGGCCAGCCCAGCTAAAGGCCCACGAGATTTTGCGGACCATAATGGGTTGGCCCAGCTAAAGGCCCACAAGATTTTGCGGGTCATAATGGGCCGGCCCAGGTAAAGGCCTGCAAGATTTTCGTGTGCCATAATAGGCCGGCCCAGGTAAAGGCCCAAGGTGACTCTAGCCCATAATGAACAGTAATTTTCTTTATACCTGTTAACGGCCCGTGATTTACATGGGCCGTTTCCAGCCCGTGTTAGCTTTTGGCCTATTGATGGCCCATACGTTCGTGGGCTCCTTTTTGGCCCTCGATTACTTCCGGCCCGTTACTGGCATGTTCCCCTAATGGGCCAAATTCGGCCCATGGCAAGAGTCAGCCCGTTACTGGCCTGTTCCACTAATGGTCCAAATTCGGCCCATGGCAAGAGTCGGCCCGTTACTGGCCTGTTACCCTAATGGGCCAAATTCGGCCCATGGCAAGAGTCGGCCCGTTTCTGGCCTGTTAACCCGTTGCGCCGTTTCCAGCCCGTCCTATATTCTGGCCCATTAACGACCCGTTATGCCTGTGACAGAATTAAGCCTTTGCTGTCCTACGGCCTGTTAACGGCCTGTTACCGTGCTGGGCCAATACCAATTATGCCTGGTTATGGCCTATGTAGACCCATTTATCCGACGGCCCGAGGCCCACCGATTACAGGCCCATTTATCGACGGCCCATAGGAGACCCATGGATCCTACGGCCCGTATATGGCCCATGGTAGTTGCGGCCACTAGCAAACCAGGGAAAAAGAAGACTAGGAAATAAATAAGGCCGAAACTAACGCTAGGCTATTAAGGCGATTGCACAGATTACATCCACTCGGCATCAAAGATCGCCACCAATGCAAATATAGGGAACACCCTACGCTATACAAAAATGGCTTGCTGTTTTCTTCAGGCGGTGGCTGCACGTTAAAAATAAATTTTGTATCGCACCAAAACAAATTACAACTATATAACAAAAGGAAGGTTGGCATAAAACTTAACAGTCTAGCAGATAAATGCACCACCAGAAGTTTAGAAGCTCAGTTCATTTGACCTGACTGTTACGTTTTCATGTTGTATTGTCCGATGGAGCACCATAACCCTCGCCTTCATTTCCCCTAGGCTCATGAACAACATAGGAAATGTCTGATAGTCCGGTTTCAAAACCATGCATATCTTGACGACATTGAGCAATGTTTCTCCTTGTTTCACAAAGGGTCTCTGTTAGGGAATGGACTTGTGTCTGGAGCGCAGATACAACATTGCTTTGAGCTTGCATATCTTGATCATGAGGCAATTTGGATGATATTGCCTTAACAACTAAACCAGTATTACGCAGGAACGTGCTTTTGGCACTGTTAGTGGACAAGTACTGACCCACTGCAGCAAGAGCTGACATTGCGGTTATAGTTGCCTCGCCACCTTCAGAAGGTGGTGGTTCCACCATTTTTTCCATAGCTCGCTGAAAAGTTGAGGTTTTACATTAGTAGTACCAGAACAGAAGATATTAAGAAGGCAGCAAAACCAAACAAAATAGCTTTGGTCTATATACAGAACTTATTCTGGTGAACCCATGTAAAATATTAGTTGTATTTTATTGCAAAGTACATAATAAAACCAGGTTCCAAACATATGACCATGTACCATCGCTAATGTATTGTCTATTTCTTCACATTGTATTGAGGGCTAAGGATAAAGAGACGAAGTTTATAATACGTTAAGCATAGTATGACGTCATTCATATCACAAAACAACTGAGAACAAACAAACAGGCAATTGTAATGTTGTGTGGGCAAGTCCAGCACGGAACTAGATTACGGGTCATTACAAGAAATATGTCAACTAGTGACCTTCTGTCAGTGACCCTGGAAAAAATGGTCATAGATCTATGACCATTTCAGAACAATTGGTCAAAAGCTGTTCGGGGGGCTCCAAACCCTAAACCATTGCGACCATTTTGGTCAGAAAGGTCGTAATTTCCTTACACGAAATGGTCATAAAGCAAACATCGCTAGTCCGCTGACTTATTTCTAGTTATTAACAACCAATATAGATGGTCATAGCCTTGTAAATTGTGGTGGGTTGCGATGACTAGGCGCCATCTCATCAGTTTTGCCTATGTGTCATGTCCATGTGGCAGTTTTTGCCCTAGGTTGTGAAGCAACCTATATTTCTGTCATTCCCAAAATTCCCAAAAAAATCTCATAAATTCTTTGGGTCATATCTTCGTCAAATATGTAAAAACCTTCCTTGCCTAGTTCAAAAATAATTCAAAAATATTCATTTTCCTATTCTGTTCAGAACAACAGTTTGTGAAGGAAGTACCACTTTGGCATGTCCAAATAGTATCCATTTTCTACAGTGGTTCCCTATGCCCAAATAACCATCCTCCACCTAATTCCAGCTCAATCTATTCATTATTTTGAGCCAAGCTTCAACATTTGTAGTTATGTACAGTGTGGTAGTTTGCAAAGCAAGTACCACCTAGGCTCCTCCTTTTGAGCTGAAAATTTGTGAAGACGGTCTTCTTAGTAACTGATCATCCTCAACCAAAACTCACGCCCATTAGCCATGTACATTTCCCGTACCTCTAATCAAACACTTGGCTGCTAATTCATGTTTGAGCATCGATCGGTCTCCTCGTGAGAATCTTATGTTGTAATTTTCTTCCTAGCACCAACCTGGGGAGTGCCCAACCCACTAGACATGCCTAGGCCGCCCAGAACACATGGCAACGCCACGGTCACGCGGTGACCACGCGGCGGGCATGCGAGTTTACGCGCTCTAGAGTTGGGGCCCTCGGCCACCGCCCAAACCTCGATGTATCGCCACCAAACCATGTATTTATGATTAAATAGGTCCTTATGTAACTAGAAATGATTTTTGGAAAAAATAAATAGCAAACTATGAGGCGGCTGCAGTTCAAATTTGACCTGCTTCCAACTGAATCGGCGGAAATTTGTCTTTTTCACGAGAGCTGGATCAAAAATTTTTACACCCAACCATTTTGTCAATTGTGCATTAAATATGGCCTAGTATTTTATAAAAATGATTTGGTCCAATTTTGCAACAATTATTTGGAAGGTCCTTCACAAAAAACCTCCTTTCGGACACTCAAAAAATGGAAAATGGTTTTTTCGTCCAATGAAAATGAAAACTTCCTTAGGCAACATTGTTTGCCATTCGAATATGCACCCTTGTGCACAATATGAGATCATTTGAACAAACTATGGCATGAATGTGGCCATAAGATTGATCATTTGGCTTGAAAGCCATTGATCTCCACACGTGATAGCTCGTTTCTGAGAACACTTTTTATAATAATTGTCGTATTACAAGTTTGTTATTTCTCCTAGGAACTTGGCCACATATGATGACACAATGCGAAGGTTTCCCAATTTTTTAATTTTTTTAATTTTGTATGCCCGTTTCAAAATGCGGTCAAAACGGCAGGCTTGACCGTTCCTAGCTAGTGGTTGAATCTTGGAAAACTTTTGATGTTTCTCTAATTAAATACATATTTATGTACTTAGAAATGATTTTTGGAAAAAATAAAGAGCAAACTATGAGGCAGCTGCAGTTCAAATTTGACCCGCTTCTAGCTGAATCGGCGGAAATTTGTCTTTTTCACCAGAGGTGGATCAAAACTTTTTACACCCAACCATTTGGTCAATTGTGCATTAAATATGTCCTAGTATTATAGAGAAATGATTTGGTCCAATTTTGCAAGAATTATTTGGTAGGTCCTTCACAAAAAAAACTCATTTCAGGCACTCGGAAAATGGAAAATGAATTTTCCGTGCAAAGAAAATGAAAACCCCCTTAGGCAACATTGTTGGAATTCCAAGATGCACCCTTGTGCACAATATGAGACCATTTGAACAAACTATGCCATGAATGTGACCATAAGATTGATCATTTGGCTTGAAAGTCATGAATGTTCACGCATGATAGCTCATTTTTGAGAACACTTTTTTAAAATAATTGTCGTATTACAAGTTTATTATTTTTCCTGGATACTTGATCACATATAATGACACAATGCGAATTTTTTCCAATTTTTTTATTTTTTTGAATTTTTATGCCCGTTTCAAAATGCGGTCAAAATGGCGGGCTTGACCGTTCCTAACTAGTGGTTGAATCTTGGAAAACTTTTGATGTTTCTCTGATTAAATAGATACTTATGTACCTAGAAATGATTTTTGGAAAAAATAAAGAGCAAACTATGAGGCAGCTGCAGTTCAAATTTGACCCGCTTTCAGCTGAACCGGCGGAAATTTGTCTTTTTCACGAGAGGTGGATCAAAGCTTTTGACACCCAACCATTTGGTCAATTGTATATTAAATATGGACTAGTATTTTATAAAATTGATCTGGTCCAATTTTGCAACAAATATTTGGTAGGTTCTTCACAAAAAAAAAACATTTTTGCCACTCAAAAAATGATTAAAAATAGCTAGAAAGATCAGAAATGCATACAAATTGGTCCTTTTCCATAAAATGTGGTCTAACTCTAGTGAAAATTTATGTGGTGCTCTTTTGCAAATTTTTTTGATAGCTACTTCACAAAATCCCTCTGTTTTCAGTACTTGAAAACTATTTTAAGTCACTGATTTTCTGAACCAATCAGAACTCTTCTCACGGATTGATGACATGGCGGCCGTCCATCCATCCATCCATCTCTCCATCCCACATCCATCCATCCATCCATCTTTCTATAGAAAAAAAGAAAAGATACCCCCACCCGCAGCCCAAACCCTAGCTCAGATCCATCCCCCCGTCACACCCTTCTCCCTCCCATCTCCTCGCCGCCACCGCCCCCTCCCGATCCACTCCTCTCCCCGCCTCATCCCTCCCACAACTCGCCGTCGACGGCCTCTCCTTTCACATTCGCTTTCGTCCCACAGCACACGAAACGCCTCCTCCTTGATCCAACGCGCCGCCGCCTCCTCCCCGATCCAGATCCTAACACAACCCGCCCTCTCCCTCCCTCAGATCTCGATCCGCCGCTGCCCCCACCCCCACCCCCACCATCGACGACCCTCACCGTAGACGAGATCGCGGCGTCTCCTCCTCCCCTCTCCCGCGTCCCACCCTGCACCCTCGGCCGCCGCCTCGCCCTCCACAGCGCCGCCTACGGAGGCTACCTGACGGCCATGGATGCACCGGCGCCGTTAGGCCACCGCGGGCGCCGCGTCGAGCAGCGCGACTACGATAAACGGGAGGAGGAGGACGTCAGGTGGCAGCCCGTCAGGCTCGTGCCCGGGGACTACATCCTGCTCCGCCGCGCCAGCGGCCGCTTCCTCCGCGCCAACGGGAAGTACCTCCCCTGTAACAATGGCGCCAACGCCGATAACTTCGACATCGTCAGCACGATGACTCACTGGGTCATGGAGCGCATCCCGTCCAGGGAGGGCATGCCTAAGGTGAGCCCGCTTCTTGATTCTTCCCGAATTTGCGCGAATTTGATTGTGATGGGTTTGTTCTGTTCTCTTGGTGCTTGACCAGACAGCGTGTCCCAGGCCAACACCGGATCGTCGGGAGGAGGAGCTTGCTGCAGACCAAGATGGGTATGTTGTCTTGTTTCTTATTCTTGCTCAGTTTAATCCCCTGACAGTTTCGGAGTAGGTGCAAAGGGTGAAGGGATTTGGTCTGATCTTATATACCACTCCTGTAGTCCTGTGTTACCTGAATTTGAGATAGGTATGTGACAGATTGCCTGGGTGGATTTTGTCCTTGTTAATGTGTAAGGGATTTTGCCTGTGTATGTCTGTTCTGCAATCAGCCGCATTTGATGGTGCGCATACTGAACATACCTGTTTCCAATTCCATACATCATATGCCTGTTAACTGAATATAAGATCTTGTTTATGGAGTTTCTGAACTGGTGAGAAACAAAGTTAAGCGGTAAACTACTAATGGAATTTACACACTATCCTTCAGTAGTAAAATCTGATGAACTCTAAAATTCAAATTTCCATACATCAGTAGGAACTAACGGGTGGCACGCGGACACTTTACATCGTCGTTGTCCTAGGTGACAGGCCTACTCATCTCTATGTCCCCAACTTCCTACTGGTTGATGCATCTTCGGTTTTGTTTTAATGGAGTGCTATTCAACTTGTGTAATGAAATTGTTAATTAATCCCAAAAACAGTTTACTGAAACTTCTGCTACTCTGATTCAGTTAAGACTTGGGAGTTTATCTGAACTGTTGTGTTTGATATAAGTAGAAGTAGTTGAATGCTATACAGTGGTCTGAAGCTAATTAGTTGATTTGAAAATTATTGGTTTTGAACTGTCCATGATTTGGTTGAATCCAGTTCTTCAATTTAATCTATGTATGCCGTACGAAACTTCAGAACTTGAAAACCCAAATCTGGTTCAGTCATCGTAGTTTAGCTTTAGTCTCTTGAATGGATAATAATTCTTTAGGTGTAATGTGTCTGGTGTTACTACATACATTGTTGAACTAGTTGTAGCAGGATAATGAATAATATTTCTTCATTAACTATGCCAACCTGCATCTTGTTGTACTAGTAATAGTAGGATAATGCAGCTTGTTGTACTAATGCTGCTGCTATGCCTTTCACATTCATTCATTCATTCTTTGATTGTTCTAGGAGTCGGTCATCATTCATTTGATGCAGTGCGCCATGGACGTGATGGCCGCTTCATGCGCTGCCCCGGCGCCATGGAGTGGCTAGAGCTGGCTGTGGACGACGATGCCCAGCGACAAGGGATGGCCTGGCCTGCCACCCCGAAGCCCTAACAAGGCGGCTGAGGAATCAGGAGGGGTACTCATACCGTCACCCCTCATGTGGACGCGCCGGACCTCAAGGCCAGGCCAGGCCTACTGCTGCTGCTGGGTAGAGTCCGGCCACGCTAATGCTAGGTATGATTCCCACCTCCTCAGAACCCCCTTGTACTGCAGGCCTTCATGTGCATGTGTGGAGTCCTATTTTTATGTTGAGGAACGCGGGCTGCTCTTACCAGGGCAAACACACGCGCATTCATGTCTTATTTGCGATATATAAATCATCTGGAACAAATCATTTTCGTGAATTTGGTCGAGTTCCTCGTATAGTGTATATTTTGACAGCATATGTCCTCACAAAAGAGAAAGGAAAAAACAATATTGCATATGTCTCTGCATTTCAGTTCCATACTTTTGAGCTCAGCAAGCTAAACTTGTTTCAAACATTTAGATGGCTCACATCAGATAACCAGTAACTTGAGCATTACATGCATAAGCTGCTGGAGGAATGTCTTCAGCTAACCACAGAGAACTGGTGCTGTGCATAGCTTCCTTTGTAGAAAAGATCAGTAGTTGTGTAGACTTGTGCAAAGCCTAAATTTTTGTACTAAGGTGGCCAGCGTGGTGTCGCGACATGATCACTGACGGAATTAATTATGATTTTGTTATTCTGCTTTATGATTTACTCAATCACTATTGTTTCGTGGCCAAATTCAGCCCTAGATGCAAATGGACGTCATGATTCTGTTATCCTCCGAGGTCGGTGGTCGAATTGAGGTGCCTCTAGAGTCTAGACTGTAATGTATTAGGTTGGCAGGAGTAGTAAAACTTAGTGTTGTATTGAGGATTGAGGGTGGTTGGGCTTATAAGTTAATCATCATCGTGAATGCTTTGTTTGTCTGATCCTCACAAGTTAATGCTTCGCTCGTCCGGGTGTGTGATAATGCCATGTGTCTTGCGCAATCAGATTACATTTCTGTTTGTTATGGTAATATAAAAAATATTCATGCTGTCAAAATTTTCACAGTGTGTGCCTTTCATTTCTTTAGTTTGATTGTTTCCCTTGTATTCAATATCTTAGCAAGTTCTTTCTTCGATGTTTAACCTTGTTACTATCGTCCATAAGTATAGCCGTTGATTTTGGTATATGAGCACTAGTGTTTCTTACTTACAACAAGCTATGTATTGTACATGTGTCCATTTTACCTCTGTAAATAGTTTGTTTCATACCTAGCAACATGTTTCCTCATAATGAATTATTCATGCCATGTGAATCATTGCTGCTATCCTGCTACTAATGGATACAAGGACGAAATGCACAGTTTCATGTCAAGTAGTGTTTGCTTGGTGACAGGATGTTGTTTTTCCTTCCAAGTATAATGCTCCATTCATGTTTATGCCTCTTCCAGAAAATGTGCTGCACCTACAGTAATCAATCTAACTTATCCATTTTATTTTATAGGCCTTCGAGTACAAGAGGATGCTGCTTGACTAACACGACCAACAAGTTCCGCCAGCGCGAGGCAAGCGACCGAGGTGGCTGCTGTTGTGACCGAAGATCAAAAGAAGCCTATAGATGTGCACAATAGTTTTGGTGCCTCTGTATTTGTTTCTGATTGTATGTACACTTGATGGATCGTGCAGATGTGCTGTTCTGAGTTTCATAGAGTGATTTTTGGATTTGATCATTTAATTGTGAGAATTATTGATTGCTTGCTGTTGAAATGTGTAAAATTGAAATCTGTGAATGAAAAAGGCTGAATGTTCGTCTGTTGGATCGAATAATATTTGGGCTCTAAAAAGGCTATGGGCCAAACAATAGTGGACTGGAATATTGTGCATTTATGAAAAACAAAAACAAAAGGCTGAATGAAACGGAATGCAAAATGGCCTAAGCCCAGAAAATAAAAAGGCCGAATTGTAGGGCTTGGCCCATGAACCTGACCAAAAATTGACAGAAAAAAAACACAAATAGGTTGAATTATTGGGCTCGGCCCATGTAAAACAGCTAATCGGACTGGGCTGAATCTTGTGCCACATCATATTGCCACGTCGGATGCCTACGTGGCCTGGGAAGGCTGCTAGTGACCAAAACAAAACAGTAGGCATATTTTGGTCGTAAACGTCCATGACCTTCTCACAGAGAAGGTCGTTAATTTCAGTTTACGACCGCCAGCTTTTGACCTTCTGTTTTTGGTCAAAAAAAGGTCGCAAATGAAAAACAATGACCTTTCAGTGACCAATAGTCAAGGTCAAAAGTTGACATATTTCTTGTAGTGGGTCAAGATCAAAGGAACATCACTCCTCTCTTTTAAACCTTGTAAGGTGCAATGATACGCTAAGACAATTGTGTATAAAATTGAAAAGAGTAATAGACATTGGCTGCAAACCATGGAGTTCAAGGCACAAGTCAGAGTAAGTAGTAGTTAAAAGGCATGAGGATTAAGGACTTACAACAACGGCTTTGACTGGTGTAGTCATGCCCTTCTTCTTGCTGGTGTGACAGTCCTTGAAGATTTCCACATCATTTGGTTCAGGTACTTTTTGGTCCTTGCGGGCTTTCCTCTACATTTGGAACAAGTCAATATAGATCTGATAATATGGTACAACGAAAAGAGTGAAACAACAGCTAATTACAAGAGCCTCGGAGTGTGCAATATAGCTACAAGATCCTGTCGTCTGTTGGAATTTCACTTTCGTACGGTTGGCCTTGTTCTTTGAACAGTTCACCTACAAGAAGATAGATTTGTGTGGCACATGCGTAAATAGGACTTCAGCATGTGATCTGATGACATATATATAATGTACCTGATACTTCGGATCGGACCAGTGTTTAACAAGGCCTCTCCAGTCTTCATCAGATATATTTTCCACTAGAGATGTTTGGGCAAGTTCACTGTTAGCCTTGCCTTCAAAGTGAGTTTTCCTCAAGTTATACCGATACTGTTGCAGAGCAGACTTGAAAACATGGGTGCAAGCTTGTCTGGTTGCATCATCTTGGCTATCCAACTTGAACCTCATCTGTTGAAAATTATGGGAGTCTCATTATCAGCAACCTAGAAAGTATTGGACAGAGCAAGACGATATTACTAGTATCCATACATAACAATACTTACAGATAAATGGTCGAGGAAGATGTTGAACTGGGTTTCGTCTTTGTCATTCTTGTACTGAATCCATGTTGGGAGGATACGTACATGACACCTAACAGCAACCGCTGCCTCTGATACTAACTTGGCTGACTCTGTAGCATCATGTGGCCTTTTTAAACCTGCCTCAAAACGGATCTCCATCTTCCTCCTCTAGATTTAGTTAACCTATCGAGCATTATCCCTGATGTTTGTTTCCTCTTGCGCCTAGGTGCTAGTCCAACAACAAACATAGGAAGTGTTAGTGTACATCAAACTGTGAGACTACATATAAAGAAGCATGCAACTGTAACTTGACTCCAGCAACTACCTTCTTGTTGTTGAAGCTCACAAGGTTCATCTGATATTGCCAACTCGTCTTGTGTCAAGAGTGCTTGGGAAGTAGTGTCAGGTGGCAAGGGAGCTTGGGAATGTGCTGCTAGCTTAGTTGACGCATGAGTACGTCGTGCAGCTAGTAGTACTGTGGTAGGTGTTGCAAGAACTAGGGCTGTCTCTGCTTGTTTGGTGGCAGCTATTTGTTTCTGTTTGTATTTTTTTTGCAACTCGTGTAGCATGGGATGCCGTGTTTGTCGAATTTTCTGCTGGACTTTGACCTTCTATTGCACCATCAGTACCAGCAGAATCTGCAGGATTCATCCGCTTCTCATTCCCTGCCATTCTGTGTTTCTTCCTCTTTCTCTGTGCCATGTTAAGTCAAGCTGACAAGAAAAACGAATAACAATTTAGTTCTTCTGAACAAATTGATGCGTGATGCAGACGAACTAAACTTTGATGTTAGACAACCACATGATAGGAGGATGTAATATGTATGAAAAACAGGATGGAAGAGATTACCAGCACTATGATGTGTAAACTAAGAAGAAGACATTTCACCAAATTAGAAGCAATGCAATGGAAGGTAGACACCATATGAAAGATGCTACAAATATCGCTCTGCCAAGTTAACAGTGTCTCATCATAAATGGCGTTTAAACAAATGTGAAGCAGTACAAGAAATAAGTCATACGCAAGATGCAAACAACATCACACTACCATGTTAGAGGTCTGTCATCATTAGTGCCATTGCATATTCACATCATTGCATATTCACAGCTTATGGTGTGTAAACTAAGGAGAAGGCATTTCAACAAATTAGAAGCAATGAAAGCTAGACACCATATGAAAGATGCAGCGAATATCACTCTACCAAGTTAAAACTGTCTCGTCATAAGTGCCATTTCAACAAATTAGTAATACAAGCTAGAAAAGAATGTGAGATGTAACCTATATCACACTCCGAAGTCGAACGTGTCTTATGATAAGTGATTGTTGCAGGTTACACAACAGTAGTAATTTGATGTAAGACATGGTGTGATAGACAGATATTGTATGTTCTAGAAACAGGAACACGTGTCCTCTACCAAGTTAAAACTGTCTCGTCATAAGTGCCATTTCAACAAATTAGTAATACAAGCTAGAAAAGAATGTGAGATGTAACCTATATCACACTCTGAAGTCAAACGTGTCTTATGATAAGTGATTGTTGCAGGTTAGACAATAGTAGTAATTTGATGTAAGAACATGGTGTGATAGACAGATATTGTATGTTCTAGAAACAGGAACACGTGTCTTATTCAAGTATAATGTGTAAAGTAAGCAGATGGAATTCAACAAAATTAGAAGCAATACAAGCTAGACATCACACATAACATGCAACCACATATAACAGTGCCAAGTTAGAGGGAGCACCGGTGATGCTGCACTAGGGGAGACGTGCTCATCATAAACACAGCTTTGTTGAGTGTCTATGCATGTGTTGTCTTGGAAATCATATTGGGGGTGTGGAGGAGTAGAAACTATAGAGGCCCTCCGTTCGGAAGGAGCACCTTTATCCATTGCCTTGCTAACTTCCTTCTGCTTTATTGATTTTGAATTGTCAAGTAAAACCGACAATAAAAAGCAATAAAATTCTCTCTTCAGAACTCATTCATGCATGATACTGACAATCACTACTTTGATGTAAGGCAAACACATGATACCAGGATGGAATATGTACGAAAAACAGGACGTCATGGCATGTTCACAACTGTTTGTGTAAACTAAGCAGAAACCATTCCAGCAAATAAGAAGCAATGCAAGCTAGACACCACATGAAAGATGCAACCAATATGACTCTGCCAAGTTAAAAGCGTCCCATCATAAATGGAATTTCAACAAATTAGAAGCAGCGCATGCTATAAATCATATGAAAGATGCAACTAATATCGCACTGCATATACTAAAGGTGTCTCGTCATGTTGATTGATGCGGGATACAAAAAAACAATAGTTTTATGTAAGGTCATGCTTAATAAACAGATGTACTATGTACTAAATACAGGAAGGCGTGTCACATTAACAGGTATAATGTATAAGCTAAGCAGACTAGCACATGCAGTTTAACCAGATTGGAAGAATTACAATCTAGACACCATATGCAACATGCAACCACATATCACGTTGCCAAGTTAGAGCAAGTACCTGCGATGCTAGTGTAGGGGAAATGTTGTAATCAACTACAGAGCTATGTTCACTATCTTCATCTAGCATTTCTGTTTCTTGAGAATCATGTCGGGAGGCTGACGCTGCATTCTTTAAATGAGGAGTAGTCCCCTTGCCTGCCTGCCTCGTCATAAGATGAGGGATACACAAGAACATTAGTTTGATGTAAGAACATGGTTAATACACAGATGTACTAGTATGTACCAAAAACAGAAAGGCATGTCATATTCAAAGGTATAATGTGTAAGCTAAGCAGATGCAATTTAACCAAATTGGAATCAATACAAGCTAGACATCCGGTTGGAGTGGTGATCATGATGATCTAGGACTTGAGAGCCTGGTGGGAGGCGGGCTGCTTCGCCACCATCGCAGCTTTTTAGTTGGCTTCCAGGTGATGCCTATCTTTGCTGGGCTTGTCACTGGCTCGGCCAGTGCCCTGACTAGCTATTTGTCTTTTGGTGCTCACGGGATGGTGGTTCATGTAAAAAAATATCTTTCCTTATCTTACTGACTTCGGCCTTTCGAATACAAGCTAGACACCATATGGAACATGCAACCACATATGACACCACGAAGTTAAAGCAAGCACTTGGGATGGTGGTTCATTGTGAGCGAGGTCATCAACTCCAGAGCTACGTTTACCGTCTCCATCTGCTGACACTGCACCCATTATAGCGCTGAAACGTGTCTTGCCTACCCGCACACCAAGCTGGAGCGACTTCTCTCTTTTCTTTTTGGCTTCTCTCATGGCAGCAGAGTCTGAAATACCCTTGCATAAAAACACAATAGTGAGAGTAAGGGTGAAGTTTGTGCAGAACTAGTGCACTATAAAAGTAGCAAATAGCAGGTGGCTGGAAAATAAATGACAGGAGACATATGATAGCTCTACAACATTGCATGGCAAACAAAATTAGATTCTACTATGTATGATTTTGTAATATATGAGCACAGGAAATGCAGGTACTCCTCCAGCACACCACCACATGTGGTCATATCTAAGATAACAGTCGACTGAAAATAAATAGGTCATTCGATTTTTTTAATGAACCGTCCGATCTATAAGGAACGGGCAGATGGCCTTCATCTACCTCCCGCCAGTCACTGTTGACGATCTTTCTCGAACCGCCAGCGACCACCGGCCCAGACCCCTGCCTCCGCCGCCCCGCCCTTCCATCGACCTCACACCACCGCCATGCTTGGCAGCGCCCCCAGGCCATCCCTTTAATCCCGGCCGACCTCTAGATCGGGCGCCAGTAGCTCTAGGCCACACACGCCCCTAAGATAAACACCAAGGCGCTGCTTCCCCGCTGTCGGTGTCAAAACCGGCGGATCTCGGGTAGGGGGTCCCGAACAGTGCGTCTAGGCCGGATGGTAACAGGAGGCAAGGGACACGAAGTTTTACCCAGGTTCGGGCCCTCTTGATGGAGGTAAAACCCTACGTCCTGCTTGATTAATATTGATGATATGGGTAGTACAAGAGTAGATCTACCACGAGATCGGAGAGGCTAAACCCTAGAAGCTAGCCTATGGTATGATTGTTGTTCTGTATGTTGTCCTACGGACTAAAACCCTCCAGTTTATATAGACACCGGAGAGGGTTAGGGTTACACAAAGTCGGTTACAATGGTAGGAGATCTACATATCCGTATCGCCAAGCTTGCCTTCCACGCCAAGGAAAGTCCCTTCCGGACACGGGATGAAGTCTTCAATCTTGTATCTTCATAGTCCAGGAGTCCGGCTGAAGGTATAGTCCGGCCATCCGGACACCCCCTAATCGAGGACTCCCTCAGTAGCCCCTGAACCAGGCTTCAATGACGACGAGTCCGGCGCGCAGATTGTCTTCGGCATTGCAAGGCGGGTTCCTCCTCCAAGTACTTCATAGAAGATTTTGAACACAAAGATAGTGTCCGGCTTTGCAAAATAAGTTTCCACATATGGCCATAGAGAGAATAACATTTACACAAATCTAATCTGCTGACGTATTCCGTAGTGCGACATCGCACCACGGCCAAGCCTTAATTCGAATCGTTTTATTATCCCACCTCAGTGCGTCATGCGAGGCGGTTTCCTTGGCACGTCTTGTTAAAGCAGAGATCGTGTCCCCTTATTCTGGGATTCTCATCAATACGTGCGTGGGTAACCCAACCGCGCCATTGATTACGGCGCTTGGAGATAAGCGAGTTTTACCAGGCTGGTGGGGACACGTAGTTGCGTCCACCCATATAAGGGGATAAGGATCCACCTTTTCACCTACGCCTTGTTCCTCCTTTGCCTATCCATTTTCGCGCACTCGAGCTCCAGCGCCCAAGTCCGCACTCCCCACCTCAACCTTCTCCAGCCATGTCCGGAGCGGGAGGCAAGTGGATGGTCTCCTCCATCACGGAGGGACACATCAAAAACTGAGGAAGGCCGGATACTTGTCTAATGACATCGCGTACCGGCTTCCCGAAGAGGGGCAGCTCCTCCCCACCCCAAGGCCCCATGAGAGGGTAGTGTTCCTTCCCCACTTCCTCCGCGGACTGGGCTTTCCTATCCACCCATTCATCCAGGGACTCATGTTCTACTACGGCCTGGATTTCCATGATCTGGCCCCGAACTTCATCCTCAACATCTCGGCGTTTATCGTCGTGTGTGAGGCTTTCCTCTGCATCCGCCCCCATTTCGGCCTATGGATCAAGACTTTCAATGTCAAGACGAAGGTGGTGCGCAGCAACCAGGCGGAGTGCGGAGGCGCCATGGTGGGCAAGATGCCCAACGTCTTATGGCTCGAGGGCTCTTATGTGGAGACCCTGAAGGGGTGGCAATCGGGGTGGTTTTACATCACCGAGCCGCGCGACCCTGAGTGGGTCGCAGCCCCCGAGTTCCGGTCCGGACCCCCAACGCGGCTCACGTCCTGGAAAGAGACTGGCCTGTCGTGGGGCAACAAAGGAGAGGTAACTGGACTGCAAACATGCATCCAAACCCTGGTGGACAAGCAGCTCAAGCTTGTCAACGTAGTCCAGGTTATGCTCATCCGCCTGATCCTCCCGTGTCAACAACGGGCCTTCAATCTATGGGAGTTCAACCCGGCGCAGCATCGAACTCTGAGTAGGCTCTTCGACACGACGTACGAAGATGCCTGGAAGGTGCTTTTCAAGGGCGCCAAGGCTCCCGCATCCGCTACCGAGGATCGCGGATTCAGCGCGCAGCTTCACGCTAGCACGGTAAGTTGTTTGTACCTTTTACAGGGTATTAGTTTTTCATAGTTTAACTCTATGCGGGATCTAAGCTCCCTTACCTTTGACAGGTTTGGCAGGCGAAGTCCAGACAGATCGACTGTCCGGCTCCTTTGCCCAAAGACCCAGCCGATGCCCGGTTGGCGAAGCTGCTGGTTCGGGCACCCCATGTGGTGCCGGAGAAGAAGGCCACGAAGAAGGCCACGGGGACTCGAAAAAGTGCCCGGCGCCAGGAGGTGTTGGGTTCATCATCCGATGGCTCCAAGGCGCATTCCTCCCGTGAAGACGAGGAGGAGGAAGAAGAGACCTCTCCCCCTCCAGCGGGGGGAGAGAAGAAAAGGAAGGCCGCCCTCACTGGGGAGGCCGAAGGGTCCAAGAAGGGGAAAACCCTTCCTCCGGACTACTCCACCTACGCCAACGACGGCGGAGAGGAGTGGCCACTCAGGGCCAAGCCCCTGGCGAAATCGTAAGTATCCGGATACCAGAGTAATTCATAGTATTCCTTTATTGCACAACTTTCCCTTATGTCGAATATGATTATGCAGCCCACCCAAAGACCGACTCGACGCGTCGTCGAGCGGTTCACTGGACTCGTCGGATGTGAATTCGCTTCCGATGGCTACCACCCCCCACCCTACGGATGATGCTGAAGTGTTGTCCCAACAGGTTCCAAGCCAGGAGGAGGTGGTCCTGGAGGCGCCACAAGGCGACCTCCCGGACTCCGGGAGTAAAGGGGAAAAAACCCCAGGGCTCCAAGTCCGTTTCTAGGCCGGACACCGCTCCAGAACCTTCAAAGGTTCTAGAGTCCGACGGGCGACCTCCTTCCAAGAGGAGCAAGCCCACCGTGCCGGTGACCCCCGTCCAACCGGAGGCGCCGGACAATCTGTTGGAGGTGCTCAAAGGCGCCTCCATCGACGAGGAGCACCGCACCATTATGAGTGCGGTGGTCCAGAAGGTTCAGTCCGCCAAGAGCGGACTGACTGAAGCTTGTACTAGCCTTTTAACAGGCTTTGAGGTAAGTAAAGAATGTGTAAATAATATTACCGCATAGACAGTAGCCCCTGATGCTCTGTTTGGCGTTCGGGAATAAAATCCGAATAGAGGATCAAATAAAATTCGCAGGAGTCTAACGAAAAGGAGTCAATATGCGTATGCAGGCTTCTCTGCTGGCATCCGCCGCACTGACTGTAGAAGTGGACACGCTAAAGCAGAACCTCGAGCAGTCCGAGCAAGAGCTCGGGCGTGCCAAGAAGCAGCTTCAGGATAAGGAAGGTAAGAAATACCTTGTTTAAATATATATAAAAAAATGCAATTGCAAAAAATGACAGGATTATCGTGGCTATTGTAGGGGCCACGTCGGAGGTGGCGACCCTTAAGCAAGCACTGGTCGAGGCCGAGAAGAGGGCGGCCATGGAGCGCACCGAGCGGGAGAAGTATGAGGCCCAGGTTGGCAAGGTGCGACAAGAGCTCCAGGCTCTCATGAAAAAACATGAGAGTTTGGAGCTTGACTCAAAGACGCGAGCGTCCGAGCTCGCGATGGCTATTGAAAATGCCAAGTCTGCCAAGGCCGAATCCCAGAAGACCCTCCAGGAGTTGGATGCGGTGAAAAAGATAGCGGTTGGTAAGGCATTCTTTATGCAAAGCAAACACATAAACGTGAGTTACTTGTTACTTACCCGAATCCGGAGCTCTCCAGGAGCATTCGCAGATCTTCCCCGTAGCGTCTCCGATGCCGCAGCATTCTATCGAGCCGAGGAGGGCAGCTCGACAAAGAAGGTGTTCTGGTCTCAGTATGCTGAGGCCGGACACCCCGTGCCCCTGAGCGACCAGCTGAAGCAACTGGTCGAGCTCCACAAGGCGGCCGAACAGGCCATGAAGGGCCTCATAGTTCGGCTGTGGCCTGGAGAGGCTCTGCCTGGGAGCTATTTTGGGCTGGTGCGACGGCTGGTGGGGGCCTGTCCAAGGCTCGAAGTCATCAAGCGCTCCGTCTGCATTGAAGGTGCCCGTAGGGCCCTTACCCGTGCTAAGGTGCACTGGGGCAAGCTGGATGCTAAGAAGCTTGTGAAGGACGGGCCACCGCCGGGGAAAGAGCATCGCAAGCCCGAGAATTATTATACGGATGTTCTGAAGGGTGCCCGCCTTGTGGCGGATGAATGTTCCAGGGATGTAATTTTTGAGTAAAACTCGCTCGTTTTGTCCTGTGCGCTGAAAACTTGTTCATATGCGCTAAGCAATGCTGTTGGAATTTAAAATATTACCTTCATGGCCGAACAGGCCATGAAGGGCCTCATAGTTCGGCTGTGGCCTGGAGAGGCTCTGCCTGGGAGCTATTTTGGGCTGGTGCGACGGCTGGTGGGGGCCTGTCCAAGGCTTGAAGTCATCAAGCGCTCCGTCTGCATTGAAGGTGCCCGTAGGGCCCTTACCCGTGCTAAGGTGCACTGGGGCAAGCTGGATGCTAAGAAGCTTGTGAAGGACGGGCCACCGCCGGGGAAAGAGCATCGCAAGCCCGAGAATTATTATACGGATGTTCTGAAGGGTGCCCGCCTTGTGGCGGATGAATGTTCCAGGGATGTAATTTTTGAGTAAAACTCGCTCGTTTTGTCCTGTGCGCTGAAAACTTGTTCATATGCGCTAAGCAATGCTGTTGGAATTTAAAATATTACCTTCTGTGCGGCTGTTTATAAATTCTAAGAGATGGCACCAAAACATAGAAGCCGGGCAAACCCAACTGTTGACGATCTTTCTCGAACCGCCAGCGACCACTGGCCCAGACCCCTGCCTCCGCCGCCCCGCCCTTCCATCGACCTCACACCACCGCCGGTGCTTGGCAGCGCCCCCAGGCCATCCCTTTAATCCCGGCCGACCTCTAGATCGGGCGCCAGTAGCTCTAGGCCACACACGCCCCTAGATAAACACCAAGGCGCTGCTTCCCGTGTCGGTGTCAAAACGGCGGATCTCGGGTAGGGGGTCCCGAACAGTGCGTCTAGGCCGGATGGTAACAGGAGGCAAGGGACACGAAGTTTTACCCAGGTTCGGGCCCTCTTGATGGAGGTAAAACCCTACGTCCTGCTTGATTAATATTGATGATATGGGTAGTACAAGAGTAGATCTACCACGAGATCGGAGAGGCTAAACCCTAGAAGGCTAGCCTATGGTATGATTGTTGTTCTGTATGTTGTCCTACGGACTAAAACCCTCCAGTTTATATAGACACCGGAGAGGGTTAGGGTTACACACAGTCGGTTACAATGGTAGGAGATCTACATATCCGTATCGCCAAGCTTGCCTTCCACGCCAAGGAAAGTCCCTTCCGGACACGGGACGAAGTCTTCAATCTTGTATCTTCATAGTCCAGGAGTCCGGCTGAAGGTATAGTCCGGCCATCCGGACACCCCCTAATCCAGGACTCCCTCAGTAGCCCCTGAACCAGGCTTCAATGACGACGAGTCCGGCGCGCAGATTGTCTTCGGCATTGCAAGGCGGGTTCCTCCTCCAAGTACTTCATAGAAGATTTTGAACACAAAGATAGTGTCCGGCTCTGCAAAATAAGTTTCCACATATTGCCATAGAGAGAATAATATTTACACAAATCTAATCTGCTGACGTATTCCGTAGTGTGACATCGCACCACGGCCAAGCCTTTATTCGAATCGTTTTATTATCCCACCTCATGCGTCATGCGAGGCGGTTTCCTTGGCACGTCTTGTTAAAGCAGAGATCGTGTCCCCTTATTCCGGATTCTCATCAATACGGGCGTGGGTAACCCAACCGCGCCATTGATTACGGCGCTTGGAGATAAGCGAGTTTTACCAGGCTGGTGGGGACACGTAGTTGCGTCCACCCATATAAGGGGATAAGGATCCACCTTTTCACCTACGCCTTTCCTCCTTTGCCTATCCATTTTCGCGCACTCGAGCTCCAGCGCCCAAGTCCGCACTCCCCACCTCAACCTTCTCCAGCCATGTCCGGAGCGGGAGGCAAGTGGATGGTCTCCTCCATCACGGAGGGACACATCAAAAACTGAGGAAGGCCGGATACTTGTCTAATGACATCGCGTACCGGCTTCCCGAAGAGGGGCAGCTCCTCCCCACCCCAAGGCCCCATGAGAGGGTAGTGTTCCTTCCCCACTTCCTCCGCGGACTGGGCTTTCCTATCCACCCATTCATCCAGGGACTCATGTTCTACTACGGCCTGGATTTCCATGATCTGGCCCCGAACTTCATCCTCAACATCTCGGCGTTTATCGTCGTGTGTGAGGCTTTCCTCTGCATCCGCCCCCATTTCGGCCTATGGATCAAGACTTTCAATGTCAAGACGAAGGTGGTGCGCAGCAACCAGGCGGAGTGCGGAGGCGCCATGGTGGGCAAGATGCCCAACGTCTTATGGCTCGAGGGCTCTTATGTGGAGACCCTGAAGGGGTGGCAATCGGGGTGGTTTTACATCACCGAGCCGCGCGACCCTGAGTGGGTCGCAAGCCCGAGAATTATTATACGGATGTTCTGAAGGGTGCCCGCCTTGTGGCGGATGAATGTTCCAGGGATGTAATTTTTGAGTAAAACTCGCTCGTTTTGTCCTGTGCGCTGAAAACTTGTTCATATGCGCTAAGCAATGCTGTTGGAATTTAAAATATTACCTTCATGGCCGAACAGGCCATGAAGGGCCTCATAGTTCGGCTGTGGCCTGGAGAGGCTCTGCCTGGGAGCTATTTTGGGCTGGTGCGACGGCTGGTGGGGGCCTGTCCAAGGCTTGAAGTCATCAAGCGCTCCATCTGCATTGAAGGTGCCCGTAGGGCCCTTACCCGTGCTAAGGTGCACTGGGGCAAGCTGGATGCTAAGAAGCTTGTGAAGGACGGGCCACCGCCGGGGAAAGAGCATCGCAAGCCCGAGAATTATTATACGGATGTTCTGAAGGGTGCCCGCCTTGTGGCGGATGAATGTTCCAGGGATGTAATTTTTGAGTAAAACTCGCTCGTTTTGTCCTGTGCGCTGAAAACTTGTTCATATGCGCTAAGCAATGCTGTTGGAATTTAAAATATTACCTTCTGTGCGGCTGTTTATAAATTCTAAGAGATGGCACCAAAACATAGAAGCCGGGAAAACCCAACTGTTGACGATCTTTCTCGAACCGCCAGCGACCACTGGCCCAGACCCCTGCCTCCGCCGCCCCGCCCTTCCATCGACCTCACACCACCGCCGTGCTTGGCAGCGCCCCCAGGCCATCCCTTTAATCCCGGCCGACCTCTAGATCGGGCGCCAGTAGCTCTAGGCCACACACGCCCCTAAGATAAACACCAAGGCGCTGCTTCCCCGCTGTCGGTGTCAAAACCGGCGGATCTCGGGTAGGGGGTCCCGAACAGTGCGTCTAGGCCGGATGGTAACAGGAGGCAAGGGACACGAAGTTTTACCCAGGTTCGGGCCCTCTTGATGGAGGTAAAACCCTACGTCCTGCTTGATTAATATTGATGATATGGGTAGTACAAGAGTAGATCTACCACGAGATCGTAGAGGCTAAACCCTAGAAGCTAGCCTATGGTATGATTGTTGTTCTGTATGTTGTCCTACGGACTAAAACCCTCCAGTTTATATAGACACCGGAGAGGGTTAGGGTTACACAAAGTCGGTTACAATGGTAGGAGATCTACATATCCGTATCGCCAAGCTTGCCTTCCACGCCAACGAAAGTCCCTTCTGGACACGGGACGATGTCTTCAATCTTGTATCTTCATAGTCCAGGAGTCCGGCTGAAGGTATAGTCCGGCCATCCGGACACCCCCTAATCCAGGACTCCCTCACCCGGCATAATAGGCGTACTAGCACCTGTTACGCCGGGGAATGCTTCCGTTAATTGGGAATCAAGTGGCCAGAAATTGAAATTCAGGGGGACGACGGACCTCTAGCTAAGGTGAAATAGTATATGAGGAGAAACCTTGTGCATCGCGAGTTACTAGGAACATCTAGTATCAAGAAGAAGCGGTCAACTAGTGTCTTCTGTGGGATGAATGCCGTGCAAGCAGAGACGTAAGATTTGCATGAATAAGGGAAGAGGAGTACCTTTTTCGGTTGCCGGTGTGGTCACCTCCACAAGTCGCGCCGATTTTCTTATTTTTACCGGGGAAACCGATGTTCTAGAGGGTGCAGGCTTGGACAAACCCATGGCCAAATTGTTGACCGTGTTGCCGTGGCCGTATGTCGGCGGAGGGGAAGCAGATCCGAGGCGGCGAAGTACGGCGTAGCAGGAACAGCTCCGGTGCGGTGGAGGGTGGCGAAGTTGGAGCGGTAGCGGTGAGGCACAGGACGGCGTGGTTGAACTGGCTCGGGTATGGACGGCTCGGCCTCGGCTTCAACTACTAGCCGTGGAGGGCGTTGCGGTTGAGGTTGCGGTGGACGACGATGTCGGGGTATCGGCTCCGACGTGATGGAGGAGGGCGGCGGTTGATGGGTGGGATGGGGTGGCGGACGGAGGACGCCGGGGTTTTGCGGCTGGTGGAGAGGTAGTTTTGGCACCCACGGAGTACGAATGGGGAATCAGACGGGTGGGGGACCATGTTTCGATCTGGGACGCGCTTGTTTTTTGCTTTTTTGAACAGAAATGGGACGCGCTTGTTTGAAATTTGGGGAAAGTACAAACTTTGCCCCCCTCTTAAGTTTTGGACCTACTGCGGGTAGGGGGTAGGATGGTAATCCCAGGTGTCCCAAATAGTTGGCGGGAGCGATTTTGGCTGCGCGCATGTGTGCTTAGGCGGCCATTGTGTATGAATGTTTTTCGGATGCGGTTGCATGGCGTCTAGATGAAGCTACAAACCTACCCCAGTTTAGACCTTTGGACGTCGGGCCGGTAGGTTTCACGGGTCGGAGTATTACAAAAGTAATTTCCTTGTACTACCAAACATTGGTCTCACGCGGTTTTGGGCGAGTAGAGGCTCTTTTGGCGCTTCGTTCGAAGTTTTGAAACACAAGCATTCACGTTTAGAGTACTCTTGAACTATGAGGATTGACCTAAATATACAACGTTATATTTGACCTTGTATGTTTGAAAACCTCATTAAATTATCCGCTTCTTTTTGAAATTTTGACACTTGAAAATCCTATAACTATGATTATTTTGGAATGGAGGATCCAAATTTGAATCTATTTTGTACACGACTACATATGCTATTATGTACAAAATCAGAGCAAAGATTGGTGCCCCCATAATTTAGGTATGGTTTACAAATGCCATGATATCAAATTCAAATAATTGAATGGAATTCATGTTGAATTCGATTTTTTTAAACCACCTTAAGTTGAATTCAAATGCATGCTAGTTCATAGGTAGTAGCTATTTATAATGTCCATTGTGTAACTTTCGTATGTATAATGTGCTTTACACACACAACATGAACTATACTCACGTTTATATTCGATTGCTAAAGCGATGCATTGTCTGGAGTTCAAAATACTAACTATGTGGATCAATTGTGTCGAATAATAACATAGACATGCTCAAATTTGATAGAATCTAGATGTCTGATGGATCAATGACCGCTCCTTACGCGAATTGCAAATATCATGATCCCATCCTAATATTTGGATACAATTTATATCTTTAATCAATGTGTAGAGCAGTCTTTTACGTGTAGTTTCACTCTCCATCGGTGGTCTCTCACACATGCTCACACACTCTCTCCCGAGGTGTCTTTCTCGCACACATGCTCTAGATATAACCCTCCCTCCCTCTCGTAACCATTTACAACTGTTTTCACTAACCTTTATCACAAGCACTCTTCCTTTCGCAAACATACACACGCACAATCCTCATCGACCCTTTCTATATACATGGACCTACCTACGTGTCTCATGTACGCACATTATCTTTACGCCTATCTCTCACGCATTGTCTCACACCTCTCTTCCTAATCGACGAGTATGATTCTAGCAGAGCATTCTGTAGGATGCCCCTTAAAGTTAGGTTGGATGAATAGTAATATCAGAGATAAAGGGGTTACCTTAGTCCGAGAACCTAGGGTTACAAATCCTAGCCGGCTTTGTCAGTGGACACAGAGTCCTTCACAATTTTGCTATCCTTGTCTTGTACGACTAGTCATCCATGGGTCTTCCTAAATGCATCACGAGCCGACCAATGTGGCGCAGGACAGAACAGAACGAAGGGCCTCACCTCGACCCACCGGACCTCACGCGGTGACACACCCTCTGCCCCCATGTCTCATTATCTTCTCACACCCACACATACCAACACTAACACCACACACACAGAAAATTTCTCCTGGTGCCTCTATTCCCTCCCCCCTTGCATATACACACTCAAGGGAATGGAATCTCTTGTCGTGACGTCATATTCATCTCTCTCTCTAGACCACTCTCATTTCTCGTGCTATCTCCCCCCCCCCCGTCGGCCCCTCTATCCATGCCTCTCTCGAATACGTAATACACACACATACCTCTCTAGGCCCCGCCAAATGCATCAACTACACATTCACACATGTTACATCACGTACCCCATTGATCTAAAAAGCCCTCTCTTCACGTTTATTTCGCATACAACATTCCTTTTGAATAAAGTGTGGCCAAAAAATTATTTTAGAGTTTCTACATATACAACATTACAAAGTTATATGGAGGAGTATGAACGCTAATTTGCATTGCATGGTGCCCACAATGATATTTATTCCGCACTGTGAATTTGTATATTTTTATACTATATACAAAGTTAGTCATAATAAAGAGAAACGAAGAGCATCTCTCTCTCCATCGCATACCCCCCTGTACGCCCCTTTCATGTATGCACACAAAACTATCTCCAGGTCCTCTAAAAGTAAGCCCCCAGAAAATTCATGCATGTTTCATCTTTCTCTCGCGATATATGCAATGACGATCATTGTATTTGAAGCGAAAGCACGATACGTACATTGGACTTCAGAATCCACTCATTACGGTCACCATTTACGTTTAGTGGTTATTATGCAGTCACGGGCTCACCGTACAACTCTGTATTTGCTCATGACATGACTAGTTGACCAGTTAAACGCTCCACGTGGCACCTCTAGTGTTGCATCACATTATCTCACTACCATCGTGCCCACCTGTCGACTTGTATCTACTCTATATCTACACTCTTATAAAATACATAAAATACACTCTTATAAAAACAGAGTTGGTGATGATGGTGTGCCTGCCATCCTGCAATATAGGTCGTCCGATTTATATCTGACGGATAGGAAAGAAACTATGGCAATTTTGCAAAAAGGTACCCACACACCTCTCCACATTTGCAAATAAGGCCTTCCCTCGTTCATCCTTTTATCTCACAAGATAAACAAGTCATACAAATGCATCTTGATGTTACATGCAACGCACGGGCATCTTGCTAGTAAGAATGAAAACAAACGACAAAAAAATATTTGGACGGTGGTTCGAAGTCATGACCGCGGGCACAGCAGACAAGGTGGCCTTGTATTGGTATGTTGAGCCGTCGGTTTCAACACACAGGAGTTGGTGTGGTGATTATACACACACGCACGCATGCACACGAACTGCATCCACACAACACTCACACAAACACATGCACCCACGCACGCACGCAACACTCACACGTACACACGCAGCCACGCACGCACGCAACACTCACACACACACACGCACACATGCATGCACACACCAGTACACCACACGACCAACACACACTCTCACGCTCAAGTGCTCAACCTACACGTGCATGCGCACACATCAGGCCCTGACAGACACATACACAACTAGGTGATTCCCGCGCACGGGTTGGAGCCTTGTCGCGCCTGCGTAAATTTGTGTTTATCTGACCTTTTGCCTATGTGAACTGACAGGTGGGACCCACAACGAACGTGGTCAATTTAACTAGTCAACATGGTGCCGCGCAGACTATTTGGCCGGTCAACAGAGTGCAATCCGATGCTGAGCTGTGAGCAAGTGACCGTATAATCACCGCAAAACATATATACTGACTGTAATCAGCTTATTCTGAAGTTCGGTGACCGTATTACGCTTTTCTCTCTGTAGGCCCTCCAAAACTACATCTCTACACGTTCTCGCATGTTACATCTAACAACTATGCAATACAGCACTACTACTACACTCTAACACAATAAATCATATGTGTTTTTAGTTTTACTAGATATCATATTGTTACTTATAATTATTCAGTTTGCATACATTAAAATTGTCTTTGAAATGTATGGCCAATATCCTCTACCGCGCGGGAAAAATCCCGCCCTTTCCTGTTTAATCGGGTTTGTATCGATGGATCGTGCGAAACAGCAAAACTATAGTACTATACAGTACAAGTGACAGTTCACTGGGCCGTCGTGTCGTCTACTCCTCCATCGTAAGAGTGGAGCGCTCGCTTTCATAAATCTTCTAGTCCCTTTCGCCGACATGTTGGACATCAAGCTACCGGGTCCACGTGCCATACCGGTATACAGTGCAGAGCAGCCGGGGTGAAGCACCCCAGTCATGGCGCCGGTGTAGTAATGAGCAATGAGGCGTCAAATCACAAAGCTGCACCTTTCCCGCAGTGAAGTTGGAGGGACGAAGCAACCATCATTTCACTCGTTGCTGAATCCGCTTCTCCCTCATCTTCTTCAACTTAACCACGTGTTGCTTCTGTCGTTGTTCTGCCTCATGTGGGACGCGGATCGGCTTGGTAAAGCACTGACACATGGGACCGCATGTTAGCAAACCGCCAGGACAATGTCTTCCGAAAATAAGAAACCTCCCCCGCCATCCGCGCGGCAAAATCACCTCCTTTTTACTAATCTCGATTCTATAATTTTTTAGATCAATATAATTGAGATTTGTATAGATAGCACACAGGAGCAAAACCAAGTGGTACGATTAAGGGCATCCACAATGTGTAGCCAAATGTGAAAATAGCTTTTGGCATCGTGGGAACCATTGTGGATGGTGTTGCCAAAGCCAAAAAGATGGAACCAAAGCTCCCTGATTGATTGATTGAAGGAATAGAAAAATGCAACATCTCTCCTCTTTCTCCCATGCTTGGACGCATGTAGTACAGTATAGAGCACAGAGTCTACTCCCCTGTCCCTTCTATCACAAATCACAAAGCAGTGAGGCATCAAATCACAAAAGCACGGACGAAGCAACCATCATTTCACTCTTCGCTGACTCCGCTTCTCCATCGTCTTCTTCGAGAAGCCATCTCACCGCATTAGTTATAGTAGTACTAATAAAGGACTTCCTGGATGCAAATAAGGCGGTTGTCTCGGCTTGCAGGCGACACTTGCGAACGACTTATCGTGGTCTCCCTCAATAGTGTTCTCCGTCGAACGCACTTCGCCAAACCACCCAAAAAAAATATCGTCGACGTCATCGCAATGGGGAAGGAAGTCAAATATAGTTACTACCTCCATTTTTTGTACACAAGGCCAATATATCAAAATTACAATTTGCAAAGGGCCACTAAGACTAATCGAGACAAAATTGATGGGGTTAGCAACCAAGGACATTAATATCCCCTGCATGCATGCGGAAGTGAGAAGGTTGGTTTGCATGGCGCTGCATTAATCAAGCGATGAGGAGTGAGATGGTTAGCTCTTTGGTCTCTGGAGAAAAAAATACGCATTAATTGACACGTGAAACGAGGATTTGTATCGATTAAATCCCGCGAAGGAAAACCCAGCCTTTCTTTTTTAACACTAGTACTCCAAGTACGTACATACTTATCCTGTTTGGGTCTAGGCCTTGCATTGCCAAACTTCGCCACACATTTTTTCCAAGCTTGCCTAAAGTTTTCAAAATGAGAAGGAGGTACACTTGCGCACAGCTATCGCGGTCGCACCACACCCTCACACGGTCTCTCCTGCACGCGGAGATCACACCGCACCCTCACACGGTCGCTCCTGCACGCCGCAAACCCAACCAAGGGAACACACCCTCACTGACACGTGCTGTCGCATGGGAACACACCAAACTCAGCCATGCTATCGCTGACACATAATTTTCGTTAGTATGTTTATCCAACCGCATGTTGGGGAGTATCCGTACGGCCCGTGCGGTGGTCTGTTGGGGAAGAAGAAGAGGTGAGGAAGAAGGAAAGAAGGGTCAGGAGACGTAGGATATTCATCCAACCGCTTGAAATGGTAGACTGACCCAAGTCAGGCGACTTGAATAACAAATATATGTTTTTACACAGCAAAAGATCCATAAAAAACAACATAAAGAAAAACTATCATTGCTCGCGGAAAGAGACGACCTCGTCGTCTTTGGCTGCCGGCGCGAACCAGCCGTCGCTGCCGACGTGTGTCTCCGCACCATGGTTGTCCTTGGCCTCCAGCTACTCGTTCAAGCGGAGCGTGCGGGCGCTCTGCACAGACGAGAGCACAACCCGGTTCAAGATGAGGACGTCCGGTTCCGCCTGCAGGAGGGCCTCGATGGAAGCGGCATCCGCATGCTCCGCGTCGAGTCGAGCCTCCGCAGCCCGGTTCAAGTCCAGGACGTCCGGTTCCGCCTGCAGGAGGGTGTCGATGAGAGCGGCATCCGCGCGCTCTTCGTCGAGTCGAGCCTCTGCCGCCCGGTTCAAGTCCAGGCGTCCGATTCCGCCTGCAGGAGGGCGTCGATGGCAGCGGTATCCGCGCGCTCCGCCTCAAGTTGAGCCTCCGCCGCCCGGTTCACATCCACGACATCCGGTTCCGCCTGAAGGAGATCCTCGATGGCAGCGGCATGTGTGTGCTCCGCGTCAAGTTGAGCCTCTGCCTCCCGGTCCTCCTTTAGTATCGCCATGTTGAACCGCTGGTCCGCCTGCACCATGGGGGACTCGGACGCCGGCACAAAGTCGACGTCCATCGTCTCATACCCATCAGGGGCCTTCTGTGCCACGACCTCCTCCATGAACATTGGATCGGCTTCCTCCTCCTCGTAGCTTGGCTGCATAGAACTCGGGGATTGGCCCGCCGCAAAGCGAGCTTGGGAACGGAGGTCTGTGGGGCCGACCGCCGCCGTGATTTCTGCGCGGCGCTCCGGCGTCAGCATCTTGTAGTAAGTGATTATGCGGCGCACCATGGCTTTCCGGCGAACTAGGGGACGCTTGATGCGGGCTAGGGGATCGAAAGGTGGGGGAATGGGCTGGAGATTTGGTGTGGTTTTAGGGCAGTGGCTGGCGTAGGCCAAGCAGCGAAGGTTCTGGTGTCAATAGTGGTTCCGGTGACGACCGGTCAATCGGTTTTGACTGTACATCGCTCTTGTCGCGTTCGCATTGCAGCCCGGCACGCTGGACCCTCCACGTCGCTCACCGAATGGAACGCGCTTCGTCTTGCGTTTTCGCTCGCTTGTGGGACCGCAGTTGAGAGCAAACCGACGTCCCTCCCCCTCCCCCGCCCGCGTCATTTATTATACCACCACTCCCAATGTTTTATGCGGAGTAAATAAAAACAGAGGGAGTATACTACGGATGAGGATCCCCTGACGTGGCCGAACCCATTGAGTAACTGACATGCGGGGCCTAGCAAGCATGGGGTCCGCCAGTAAGTGACCGAAAGGGAGGGTAAGGCAGGGATACCTACGTCAGAGGATCCACTTCCACTATACTACTTTGACCAAATGTTAGAGTAATAATATATGACATGCAACTTACACAAAGGTTAGAGTAATAATACTCCTATATGACATGCAACTTACACAAAGCATACAGGGTCTAATGCGTTTTTCGAGGCTAACTTTGACCAAATGTTAGAGTAATAATATATGACATGCAACTTACAGAAAGCATACGGTCAAATTCGTATGTGAAAGGAGTTTCCAATGATATAATTTTCACATTATACATCTCATGTACTATTAATCTTGTCAGTAGTCAAATTGGAAACCATCTCGAGTACAAATCTAGGAGTACGTACGAATCTAACAATATTGATTAGCGTTGTTGAATGTTGATACCTTTTTGATCAAAGTAGATATACTTTGACTACACATAAAACTTATATGTAAACTAGAAAGGATATGAGGGAGTATATTGTATGTTCAAAAACGAAACGAACATTGAATACCCTTTATATATGATTTGCGGATGCTATGATCACCGGTTCAAAATTTTGAATCCGCCTTAGGTACACGTGCCCCCACTCGTTCCCTCTCGATTTCATCTCAGGTTTCGGAGATCTATTGAAAGAGGACTAGGGTGGGTACATGCGAATGATACTCGGCGGAATGTTCAAATGAGGCATGCGGGAGGATGGACTCGACTGGAGGGCGACATGATCGATGGAGAAGAGGGTTGGAGAGGAATGAGAAATAAGCAAACGCCACATGATTATACTTGAACGGCTCAAATAAACAATAAGTTGTCTCGCTTGGCCTACATAGTGAAAGGCCTAATGCGCAACGCGGAGCACTGACGCTCGAATATGGCCGGTAAAAACAGGGAAACAGACATGTGGGGCACACCCGTCGGGACGACGTAGCGCAGACTAGTGCAATGGAGGAGCTGGCCCACGACCTCCTCGCCAGCGACAACCGTTCATGTGGGTAGTTGGGGCCAACAACGGGCGCAGCTCCAGCACCGCCTCTGGACACGGCGACCGCGGTGAGCGACACGCTCATATCGTCGCTAGACACGGTCAGTTTCAATTTGCTGAGGGTGGCGTTAGTGTTGTGGCACGACCAACGGTATGTTTGGTTTGTGCCCAAGGTTGCCCCATCAAAGCATTGGGTAGCCAAAATTTTGGTTGAGGTATTGGTTGCCCATGATTTGGCCTACATTGGCAAGAAAAATGAACTTGAGTTGGCTAGAGTTCATTGGCATGCCAAAGAAATGGCAACCATCCAAACAAAGACCAATCTTTGGGTCATGACCAAAATTTTGGTTGAGGTATTGGTTGCCCATGATTTGGCCGACATTGGCAAGAAAAATGAACTAGAGTTGGCTAGAGTTCATTGGCATGCCAAAAAATGGCAACCATCCAAACAAAGACCAATCTTTTGGTCATGACCAAAATTTTGGCAAGGTGCACTTTGGCCACAATCCAAACACACCCCAACACCCGGCTCGTCGAGGATGCACGGGGCGCCGCGACGCGTCCGTGGAGTGGTGTAGCGCGGCCAACTGCATCCTCTGGACCAGAGACCATGCCGGGTCGTCTTGCTTTTCCAATGACATGCGGGGATCGCATGTGAGCAAAGGGCATCTCCAACGTTGCCACGACCGCAGCTGACTGCCCTGGCACACCAAAACCCTCGTCCCTCGCGCCGTCGCGCGGTGCGTTCCCAGCCGGCGCCAGCTGCCCGCATTCACGCCGTCCGTTTGTATGTCGTCATTAAGAGGCTCGATGCCCGCGGAGCCAACTCCGGCAACTTAATGACGCACCCAGACGCTTGGCCTCACCGAAATGCGCTACTTAAAGCGGCAACGCGCAGCTAACCTCCACACCATAGCGCATCGTCCTCCTACCTGGAACCACATCCGCCATGACCGCAAGCGCGAACGCTCTGCGAGAGAGCTTGTCTTCGGGGATGGAGCTCGAGGTTGCCGCCCTCGCTCAAGTCGCCGCACAAGCGGTGGCCACGCTGGCGACCGACGACGGGAGTATCGTCAGCCATGCGTCCTACTTGCCGTCGTCCAACGTCCGGCACCGCCGAGGTCAGGGACTCCTCCGAGGATGAGTAGGGCATGGGAGGCGGCAGGGCATGGTGTGCTAACTGGCCGGTCCATCTCCCGTGTTCTACTTTTCCGCGCCGGAGACCGCACCTTCACTTCACGGGTCTTGAACCCCGCCCCCGTACATGGAGATCACAGATGGAGGACGTCGGTCGCCGCCGTAGAATAGGTTTAGGGTCAGGTTTCTTTTATTTTTTTGTCCTATAAAAGTTCGAAATGTAATGAAAATCTGCCGGTTTGCATTAATCTCGGCCGGTGTATATGAACTTTCACAATAATATACATATTGTAGGAGTACTAGCAAGATGCCAGTGCATTGCACGGAAGATCAAGATCTTGTGGGAGAAAAGGATGAACGAGGGAAAGCCTTATCTGCAAATGTGGAGAGGAGTGTGGTTAAATTGTCATAGTTTCCTTCCTATCCGTTAGATATAGATCGGACGGCCTATATTGTAGGATTGGACACATCTTTCTACTTCTACGGGAACCTACGAAAGGGTTAACGTAAATTTCCTCTCTCTCTCCTCCCCTGATTTTCATGGTGGTGGGCCCCTCCCTCCCCCCAATCTACAATCAACAGCTCACACATTTCACATTGCGTTAATTACATAACTGGGATTACGTAGGTGTAGCATTACTCGTCCTAAAAAACCCAACTAAGCCAACCTCCCAGCATATCGCGCGGGAAAAGACCCGGCTGCGCCGTTTTAGTCGGGATTACCGGATTACTAGTAGTAGTATCGATGGATCGCATGAAGCAACAGATTTTTTTAGGGGGCGAAGCACCTAGTTTAAAAGGAAAAAATGCGGTACACTCACAGCACTCCTATCGCGGTCGCGTTGCACCCCACACACGTTCGGTCCTGCACACGGCTCACGCAAACGGAACGCGCTTCGGCTTGCCTCTTCACTGACACGTGGGACTGCACTTGGAGAAACCGACCATGCGCCAAACTCCCCCCGCCCACCGCGCGAAAATCCCCCCCCCCACCCAAAAATTCCCCCCAAATCGATTCAACCGCCCTTCGGCCAACTAGCCAATAATATTCCCCAAACCCCCCTCCCCCCTGTCCCCCTCCACTCCATTCGCTCCGCCAAAGACGCCCTCCCCGCCGCGCCGATACGTCGGCGCCGCGGTTCGGCGATCCTCTCGCTCCCACAGTACGCTCTCGTAGACTGTCGTCCTCTAGCCGCGCCGCCACCTCTGGCTACGTTCTTGTGGAGGCGCACGGCGGTCAGCGCCGCCACCGCTGGCGACGTTTGTGTGGAGACGCATGGCGGTCAGCTTCTCCCATGATACGCGCATTCTAGACTAAGGCCCTGTTCATGTCGGTGTAGCGCTGAATGTTAGCTGATAGACGCTGTTAATCTCACTATTTGCTGAAGTAGTTTACTGTCAATATGCTCTGCTTAAGAAGCTTCCTTGGCCTGTTCTGCACTCAATTTGCTTAGCTGAGATGGCATGCCAAGGCCGATTAGTTGCTAAAATATCCTGCCATATATTTATTGTGACGTAGATTGCCATGGTCTAGTAGCCAATCTGTTAGCTGAAATAGCTCTACACCGTTTTATACTCGATCTTTGTTGCTGCGATGGCCTTCGATAGTTCGATGGCTGTGTGCTCGGCCTCATTGACTGCTGAAACAGCTTGCCATAATTTGGCACTCAAATCTGTTTGTTGAATTAGCTTTACATATATTTCCTTACTTAGATCTGCTCGTCCAAATATCTTGCCATAGCTTTAGACATCGACCTAGGTATTTTTTTCTGGACTTCATAAAAAAGCATATATGTTTTTCCTGTAATATCTAGTAGAAGAACTAATTTGTATGTTTAACAGATGGACAGGACTTGGATAACTTCTGCTCGAAGATTCTCCGATGCATATGTTGAGGGGGTTGAAAACTTCATGAACTTTATCAGAGCTGAGTACTGTGGTCCGAAATCAGATGTGCTCTGCCCGTGTAGCAGTTGTATGAATTCAGTTACAAGACCCCAGTCAACTGTGCAAAATCATCTACACTTGTATGGGATGTCGGTCACATATACTAGGTGGGTTCATCATGGTGAAGCTGTGAACGTCAATGTTATTGACTACGTGGAAGCAGCAGATCACCATCTTGATCTGCCTGATGCTCAGGTGGAAGAGGAGGAGGAGGTGGTGGTGGCGGAGCCAGTGAGTTTGACCAACATTGAAACAATGCTACGAAATGCTCGTGCATTCCGTGAACTTTCACCCGCAGAAGAAAAACGATGGGCCCGCATGTTGGAACAATGCAACATTGTTGTCACCCTAGGAAATAAGCTGTCAATATTCTCAGCTATGGTCACCTTTCTTCAGGTGAAGACATCTGAGCGGATGACCAACAAATCATTCGATGCGATGTTGGCTGCTTTCCTCGAATCTTTCCCAGATGCGTCTGAGCTGCCACACACCTACAGTAAAATGAAGAATTTCCTTCGTGCAGTTGGAATTAGATATGATATGATCCATGTTTGTAAGAATAATTGTGTTCTGTTCCGGAAGGATTATGCCAACTTAAGTGAATGCCCAAAATGCAAATCATCAAGATGGAAAGATGGCAATGCTGTGAAGAGGATTCCTCATAATGTTCTGAGACATTTTCCAATTACACCAAGATTGCAGAGGTTGTTTCATGATGCTGAAACAAGAGAGGATGTACTCTGGCATTCTAGGAACCAGGAGTACAGAGATCAGAATGTAATGAGTCATCCATCTCATGGTAGTGAGTGGAAAAGCTTCAATGATAAACACAAAGAGTTTCTTGCTGACCCGAGAAACATTAGACTTGGCTTAGCTTCAGATGGATTTAACCCATTTGGCCACCAGAGCGCCACATCTAGCATGTGGCCAGTACTTGTTATCCCTTACAACATGCCTCCAAATGTCTGCACCAAAGAATCAAACTACATGATGGCCTTGCTCATCCCAGGTCCAAAAAGTCCTGGAAAGGATTTTGATTTGTTCATAGAGCCTCTTGTGGAGGAACTTCAACAGCTATGGAAGGGTGTTCTCACTCGAGACCTATATAGCAGCCCACCAGCTGATTTCTTTCTGCGTGATCTTATAATTTGGTGCATCCATGATTATCCGGCTTTGGGCACTATGTCAGGGCGAATGACACATGGTTACAATGCATGTGTTCGCTGTGACAGGAATCCAATGTCATACGCAATACTTAGCAAGATCTGTTACATTGGACACCACCGTTTCCTTGCCAAGGACAAGCCGCATCCTAGAAAATACCGAAGACATGTGTTCAATGCAAAGCATGAAAACCATGATGCGCCAAAGAGGCTCACCGCCGATGAGTTGCAAGTGGAATTAGAGAAGGTCAGGCATATTACACCAGGAAACCATCCTGGTAATGGTAGCAGGAAAAGGAACCGTGGCAGGGTAGAAGAGAGATTATTGTTTACCCGCAGGTCCACTTTGTGGGACTTGGAGTATTGGAAATATTTGGATCTAAGGCATAATCTTGATGTGATGCACATCGAGAAAAATATATGTGACAGCATTATCGGCACACTTCTTAATATTGAAGGCAAGACGAAAGATACCTTAAAATCTAGGATTGATTTGACACACCTGGGTATCGAAAAGGATTTGCAGGTGCAAGATGAAGGTAAACCACGGGATATGGCACCAGCTGTGTACATCTTGGACAAGGTAAAAAGAAAAGAATTCTGCGAGGTCCTGTCACATGTGAGATTCCCACATGGATTTGCTTCCAACCCTGAAAGGAGTGTCAGTGCAGATGGAAACAAGGTACAAGCGTTGAAAACTCATGACTGCCACGTCCTACTTCAAAGGGTTTTACCTATTATCCTTAGAGGATTGGGCCGCCCTGACTTATACAGAGCAATTGCAGAGTTGGGACAATTCTTCAGGGAACTCTGCAGTAGGAATATCAGGATAGATGCTTTGGAGCGTCTTAGAGACAAGATACCAACTATCCTATGCAACCTTGAGAAGATATATCCTCCAGCCTTCTTTGATGTGATGGTGCATTTGGCTGTTCATCTACCTGATGAGGCACTACTTAGAGGTCCAGTACAGTATGGTTGGATATACCCTATTGAAAGGCGTCTAGGCACTTTCAAGGGCTATGTTAGGAACAGAGCTAGACCCGAGGGTTCCATTGCAGAGGCCTACATTGCTACAGAAGCGTTGACATTCTGCTCAAAATACATTGAAACAGCTGATCAGCTTAGCAAAGAGGTGGGTGAAGACAATCCCGGGCTCAATGTTTTCGATTATTCTGTTCGAGTTACAGGGAAGAGTCGACAAGAGGACAAACCTAAAGATTTGGACAAAATGGTTTGGTATGTGTTGAATAACTGTCCTGAGATACTACTTTATATCAAGTAAGTGCAGTACTGCAGCTTATACATCGTAATCTACTAAACTTGCAGCACATTCTTATATATTTAGATGTTTGACGCGATCACTATGTTGTGCATCATCTACAAAGAGGAGTTACTGCCGCAAAATCCAAGAAACATTGACAAACTGGTTATGGCAGGATTTGCGAAATGGTTCAAGAACCATGTAAGCTTTTGAAGTGCACTGTCAGTTTTTTTAATATATTGAGTACATAAGATGATCAGCTTGTCTATTTTCTAACCATAGGTTAAGAAGATGCGGGAGGATGGGCAGGCAGTTGATGATGCCCTTTACTCACTAGCAATGGGTCCTCATACTCGGGTAAGACATTATGAATCTTGCGTTGTTGGAGATGTGCGCTACAACACCCTTGCACGAGACGAAGGCAGGAAGACACAAAACAGTGCCATCATGAGCACGGATACGTATGACAAAGAGACAACTGAAATGTATGCTAACATAACAGACATTATTCAGTTGCAGTATATCTCCAGTTTCGAGGATCATCGGTCTGTGGTTCTGTTGTGTTGTCGTTGGTATAACCTGTTTTCCAGGATCGCAAAACCCAGAGTTGATGATTATTTCAAATTCATCAATGTCAAGGCGGCGTACCAGACCAACGAGCCTTTTATTTTGGCAAATCAAGCAACACAGATATTTTTCTTGGAAGACACATTTGCACGTAGCGATGACTGGAGAGTATTGCAAAGGTTTGAGTAGAGGAATTCGTTTAATGAAGTTGCACAACAAGATGATGCTTACACTGCTCCTGATGTATAAGATAACACAGATGTTCCTAATATCTTTGAGAACCATCACGTCAATGATGCCGACGAAAAGATTGCTTGTCGTGCTGTGGACATACAAGAGTTGATCAAGAAGAAGCCAACATTCGAGGACGTTGAGGACGAAGAAGAAGATGACACCGTGGGGAATTACGATTCAGACTGATACACATGGCGAAGATGTTGACGCTGCTGTTGCGGATGATGATTACATTGCTTTTGTCGTATTTGCCTGTCAGGAGACGTTTTTTATCTACTATGTGAAATTGTGTTTGCTATGACAACTGAAACCTGATGAACATGTTGTTTAGTATTTTGCTGTGAGAACATCACTTGTTATGTATGCTGATTTGTGTTTGGTGATTGTATGACAACTAAAACATGATGACATTGTTGTTTAGTTGTACTCATATTTGGCTGTGAAACTTGAATTTGATGACATAGTTTGCTGTTGGACTGCAATTTACTCGACATCTTCGAATGAGAACAAAGCTGACCCGACAGGGCCTCTGCTATTTATTTATTTATATGAGCAAAAGGGGATACCCCCTGATTTCCGTTAATAGAAATCATTAGATGTTCACAACACTATGCCCAGCCTGCTACACAGGTTTCATTCATTACTAGTTTTAGCAAAGTGCTCATGTCATAGCCACTGAATACATCACGAGTGCTACATACACTTCAAATAAAGAGACAATCATCCTATAGAGCACATCGATTTTGCCCATTATCTTCACAAGCTCTTTCATCTCCTCATTGCTGTCAAGGTCGTTCAGCAGCTGTTGCTTAGCCATGATCAGAGGAACTGCATCTTTAAGCTTCTGCTCTGCATCTTCCTCTTCTGTCGTTCCTTCAGTTACTTGTCCACCACCCCAACCTGCTGGTATTGGGATTCCTCGGCTAACCAAATAATCAGCGTAGTTGCATTCCCCCACATCAGCAACTTCCCAGAAATACAAATTACACGAATCTTCCCTTTTCTGCACGAATCAAATTGGTAGATCATCAACCAAACTATTAAAAAATCAGAAACTGAAAGTAGCAGAACAACACTTAAACATATTATTACCCCACGATTCGGGCATTTGTAGAAGACTCGGCCAGGGTTGCGGATTGTGGTTGAGACGCGACGGATGACTCTACGTGATTTGCAGCAGTGGCACCACACCAACGGCAGCGGGTTGCGATGAGCAATCGGCTGCGGTGCGCGTGCCGGCGAGGGTGTGATGAGACCCACAGGCGATGGTACGGGTTGCGACTTGGCGCATATCTGGTTGTTGCCTGCTGAAGAGCAGGTGGACGAGCAGCCAGCGGACATGGTTGCTGCGGCCAGAGCTTCTGATGCTAGGCAGAGTAAGTAGATAAGAGGAGAAGCGAACGTTGGATATGTTAGTTTCATTACTTGCAGAGTAGCATAGCACCATATATAGTCATAGTCTAGGTTTGGATTCGAACCATCTACAGGAGCACGTCTTTCTTTTTTCTAAATCTCGGCAACGTCTCATTACTGGTACACTAGCTTGTTTTGTACGCCTTCCCAAGTCTTTGATTTTCTTTCCCTTTTTTGCGAGGAAGGAAGAAGGACAAAATTGAGAGTTCCTGGGACTCGAACCGAAGACCTCTCGGTTGAAAACCAAGGGTGCTAGTCACTTATGTGGCGAACGTTCCCTGTGAGGAGGACGGCAGACGAACGCATTTTCCTCGCAGTTTTCTTCCTATATATAAAAAAGTATGCTACTTGGTGTTCGCTTACTCAACAAAACAATAGTGCCAACCTTGACCGTTGGATTGACATTCAACGTCTGTCGCGTTTCTTCAATCTCTTCTTCCTCGAGCCGCCAAAACCAAACCAGCGCCGGCGGGACCGCCTGCTCCCGCCTCCCACGGCTGGCTGTGATCTGCCCCGGCTCCTGTTCGTTCCTGTCCGAGGCCTCACCATCGTCCTCCACCTTGGTTCGCTCGCCGCGGCGCCGCCCTCCGGTGTTGTCAACATGGTGAACAACCGAGAGGAATAAGGAGATGACTGTACATGGTGAGGATGACAGTAGGGACCCAGCAGCGCGCAGTAATTTTGTTTTTTCAGGATGGAGAAGGGTATCAAATAGGTTGTGCGGGACCCGTGGACCGTCTAGCCCAGGCTTTTATTTCATATGTTTATCACATGGCCAGCCCAGTTTGTTTTTTCCTTTCTGAAAATTGCTAGCCAGCTATTTTCTTTTTTGCAGAATAACCAACGTAGGCCTACTTGCTTTTCTACGCCCTGCTGGGCCGGAAATCTTTCAAGACGAGGAGGGATGCATTTTGCCCAGAAAATGGGCTGTAAGTAATAAGAAATGGGCTATAAGTAATAATAAATGGGCTGTAAAATGAAAAAATACAGCAACCAGACAATTAGTTCCAAAATACTGTTTTCTTTCGGATTTTGATATTTTAAATTTCATTGTTTTTGTGCGGGTAAAATTTCATTGAATTTAAATTAAGGTATATTTAGATTTAAAATTAATTTGAATCTGGATAGAAATTTCGGGCTGTATGCTGTTTGGGACAGATTTGGAGGCTGACTTGTGGGTCTACTAGGTTGACGTGTACTTTGGCTTTGTCAACTTAGTCCACAAACGATTCTAGCAGCAGTGACCGTTGGATGTTAATTCAACGGCCGTGCTGCTTCTTCAATATCTGACCTTCTTGCTCCAGCCGCCCAAACCAGCTCCGGTGGGACTGCCTGCTCCCGCGTCCCGTGGCCGGCTGTGC
Organism: Triticum urartu; assembly: GCF_003073215.2. Lineage (NCBI taxonomy): Eukaryota > Viridiplantae > Streptophyta > Magnoliopsida > Poales > Poaceae > Triticum > Triticum urartu. The sequence goes on along the minus strand of NC_053028.1, from coordinate 640,571,580 downwards.
TGCCGCATAGGCCGCACCACCCCACCCTACTTCATTGCTGGCCAGGCCATTCCTCTACTCACCCACACCTCCTGTTATTTTCTGGCGACGGCAGCTGGACCAGTAAACCCTCGTACTCCCCACCGCGTGGGCAACCATTGCCGAGTCTTCCCCGGCTTCGTGTCGTTCCCTTCCTAGGCCTCGCCGTCGTCCACCACCATGGTGCTCTCGGCGCGGCCTGGTCAACTTGGTCAACGAACGACATCCATCGGCCGTGGATTGTACGCGCAAAATAATGATTCCTCCACCTGACAGCTGGGACCCACCGGAAGGGCCTCTGTATTTCGCGAAAAAAACATTCCCCCCGCTGACATGTCGGACCCACCAGCTATATCTTCGCACGCAAGGAAGTGCCTCCTTATTACGCACAAAAAAATGAATACCCCCCTGCTAGCTGGGACCCGCCATAGTGGGAGGATGACTTGTGGGCCAACAAAGTTGACGGGGACGGAGGGCTTTGTCAACTTAGTCAATATGAACGATTCTAGCTCCAGTGACCGTACGATGTCCATCCAACGGCCGTAGTGCTTCTTCAACCTCTGGTCTTCTTGCTCCAGCCGCCCAAAGCAGCGCCGGTCGTGCCGCATGCTCCTGCCTCCCGTGGCTGGCTGTGCTGCCGCGGAGGCCTCACTGCCCCCTACTATTCCCACCGCTGGCCAGGCCCTGCGGCGACGGCAGCCTCACACCGCAGCCGAACCAGTGAACCCGCGTACTCCTCTCCGCGCGGGCTTCCACTGCCGCCTCGTCCCCGGCTCCGCGTCGTCCCCTTCCTAGGCCTCACCGTCATCCACCGCCGTGGTGCTCTCCGCGGCGCATGGTCAACGTGGTCAAGGAACGACTTCCATCGGAAGAGTACTGTACGTGGAGAGGCTGACAGCTGGGTCCATGGCCACAGCCTAGTTTTTTTTGTCATTTGCCAAGTAAGTCGCTTTGTCAGGCCTGTTGGGCTGCAAATCTTTCAAGACGAGGAGAGCTTTCATTCGGCTGGCCGAGAAAATGGCCCATCAGTAATGAGAAATGGGATGTACATTTTTAAAACACATCAAACAGGCAATTAGTTTCAAATATCTTTTTTTTCATTTCAAGATTTTAAATTACATTAATTTTTATGTGTGGAGAATTTGTTGGATTTTATATTGATATACATTTATTTTTAAAATCAGTTTCAATGTGAGTCGAAATTTCAGGATTAAAAACAGTTCGGACCGCACCGAAATATGCAAAATTTCGTATAATTTTTTAACCGTGACCACAATTTGGGTTGTAATGCTAACAAAAAGAATATGGGCTCCAAAAAAACCTTAAGAATTAGCAAATGAGCTGAAAATTATTAGAAATAATGGCAGATGGGATGTATGTTGTTTTCCACATATTTGAGGCTTTCCTAAAAAAAGGTTGACGCACAAGCAGTGACTGTTGGGTGTCCATCCAACGGTCGTCGTGATTCTTCAATCTCTGCTCTTCCTGCTCCAGCCGCTCAAACAAGCGCCGGCGGGACTCCCTGCTCCCTCCTCCCTGCGGCCGGCTGTGCTGCCGCGCAGGCCTCACCGCCCCACCGTACTCCCATCGCTGGCCTAGCCATCCCTCTACTCACCCACACCTGTTGTTATTCTCCAGCGACGGCAGACGAACCAGTAAACCCTCGTACAGTCATACTCCCCTCCGCGTGGGAAACAACTGCCGAGTCTTCCCTGCCTCTGTGTCGTTTCCTTCCTAGGCCTCGCCGTCGTCCACCGCCCAGGTGCTCTCGGTGCGGCCTGGTCAACATGATCAACGACCGGCATGCATCTGAAGTGGACTGTACGTGGAGAGGCCGACAGCTGGGTCCATGGCCGCACGCAAGGAAATGCCTCCTTATTACGCGCAGAATAATGATTCCTCCACCTGACATCAGGGACTCGCCGAAAGGGCCTCTGTATTTCGCAAAAAAAACGTTACTGCACTGATAGCTCGGATCCACCAGCTATATCTTCACACGCAAGGAAGTGCCTCCTTATTACGCACCAAAAAATGAATACTCCCCTTGTTAGCTAGGACCCAGTATAGTGGCAGGCTGACTTGTGGGCCTACTAAGTTGACGGGGACGGAGGGCTTTGTCAACTTAGTCAATATGCATGATTCTAGCTCTAGTGACCGTACGATGTCCATCCAACGGCCGTAGTGCTTCTTCAACCTCTGGTCTTCTTGCTCTAGCCGCCCGAACCAGCCCCGGTCGTGCCTCGTGCTCCTACCTCCCGTGGCCGGCTGCAATGTGGCGGAGGCCTCACCGCACCCTACTACTCCCACCGCTGGCCAGGCCATCCCTCTACTCACTCACACCCCCTATTACTCTGCGGCGACGGCAGCCTCACACCGCAGCGAACCAGTGCCCTCGTACTCGTCTACGCGTGGGCATCCACTGTCGCGTCTTCCCCGGCTCCGCGTCGTCCCCTTCCTAGGCCTCGCCGTCGTCCACCGCCCTGGTGCTCTCGACGCGGCGTGGTCAACGTGGTCAAGGAACGGCTTCCATCGGACGTGGACTGTACGTGTAGAGGCTGACAGCTGGGTCCACGGCCGCAGCAAGGAAGTGCCTCCTTATTACGTGCAAAATAATTATTCCTCCACCTGACAGCGGGGACCCACCGGACGGGCCACCGTATTTCGCCCACCTGACTGTTGGGACCCACCAACTACATCTTCGCAGGCAAGGAAGTGCCTGACAATCGGGACCCACCTGGTCGAAGCGTACATAGTGTTGTCATTCTGGTCGCGAACGTGTACGTACATACTGGTCAATGTAGAGGCGCACACGTGTCGTAGTAGAGGCGCGCAAGTGTCGTAGTAGAGGCGCGCACGTGTCGTAGTAGAGGCGCGCACGTAGCATGTACACATACGTACAGCGGCCAGGGTTTAAGAAAGAAAATATGGCCATGCATGTGTACATACGGGCGGGGTCTCGAACGCCTACTCGCGCATATGTACGGCCAGGGCTCGTGTACATTGCTGGGTCGGAACGGAGAAACAGCATCGTCGTCGTGTTCATGGGGAGGCAACCGAATGCGCCGTGTTCATGGGGAGGCAACGGAATGCGTCGTGTTCATCAGGAGGGCTTGGACGGAACAGGCGATGGAAACGACGCCTGGCGTACCGCAGAACGGAGGAAACGGCCTTGTGTTCGACCGGCCACGTTCGAAACGGGATCCTGTTCATCAGGAGGGGTCTGGCGTACCGCAAAACGGAGGAAATGGACCTCCTATGGTCGAAACGGGGGTCATGTTGATCGGGAGGGGTGTGGCGTACCGCAAAACGGAGGAAACAGACTTGTGTTGGAGCGCTACGGTCGAAACGGTGGTCCTGTTCATCGGGAGGGGTGTGGCGTACTGCAAAACGGGACTCCACGGGATACTGTTCATCTCCACCGTCGACCTCCTCCAGCCTCCACGGGCTCCTATTCATCCAACCTCCATCGCGCGCTACTCCACCGGCTACTGTTCAACCACCCCTCCACCGTCTACTGTTCATCCAGCCCTCCACACCACGGGGTCCTGTTCAACCACCCCTCCACGGGCACCCCTCCATCGTCTACTGTTCATCCAGCCCTCCACACCACGGGGTCCTGTTCAACCACCCCTCCACCATCTACTGTTCATCCAGCCCTCCACACCACGGGGTCCTATTCATCCACCCCTCCACGGGCACCCCTCCACCGTCTACTGTTCATCCAACCCTCCACCACACCACGGGGTCCTGTTCATCTAGAGGCAACGCCATCGCTCACTGTTCATCCAAACCCCCCGCAACGCTCACTGTTCATCCCATCGATCGGCTTCAGTTAGCAGCAGTAGCGAAGGAATCGCTCGATCGGGTTCAGTTAACAGCCATCGATCGATCGCTCGGGTTCTGTAACGCGTAGCCTGCAGTGCAATCGCTCGGGTTCAGTTAGAGCCCAACGCCTCGCTCGGGTTCAGTTAGAGCCAACGCCTTGCACACACGCGCGTACGTGTATGAGAGAAACGTGCATCGCTCGGCCCTCGACCTCCCACCGTAACCGGGAACTCCCCGAAATTTTCCTCCCCCTCGCTTCTACCATGATTTTTTCCGTCATGGACGGCCCAAAGAATGTCATGCAGCTGCGTCTCCGGCCCGCCCAGGACGAAAAGCCCATTTTTTGTCATGGAAGTAGGAGCCCACCACATCTATGATGATACCGGGTTTTGTCACAATTATCGTCATAGAAGTGTCATATGTATGACAGAAAAAAAATTCGTTCGGCCCAAAATGTCACGGATGTGTCTTTTTTTTGTAGTGAAACCCAATCAAATTATATTAAGAGTGATGAGATCCACATGATAATCCAGGAACTAGATACTCAAGATGTCCATAACCGGGGACACGGCTAACCATGATTAGTTTGTACACTCTACAGAGGTTTGTGCACTTTTCCCCACAAGACTCGATCTCCTCCGTTGGATTTCTCGCACTACATAATGTTTGAGAAATGGATGACCGAGACACAGTCTTTCCGAAGAGGTCCCCTTAACCGATAGATAGACCTGTACACCTATAATCCCCTACATCTGCTAGCCCATCATGGAAAGGTTTCCCACAACTTACTCAACTATGCCAGAGCCCATAATGGCATGTGGCTGCACACGGAAGTTTCTAGCATGAATAACCTTATGATCCCTTTGAGCCTGGGTGGCAGTCCATAGGAGAATCACACGGTACCCCAGGATTTCCAAAAATACAGGCAACACTGGGTTCCCTAGGTGCCTCAATCCACCTAGATGTGTATTAAAGTTGCCACATTAAGTTAACCATTAATTAACAATACTCACATCTGTCATGAATACACTCAAACCCAAACCACGTCTACGAGCATATCATAGCAATATAAGCAACATAGAAGTAACTCCCAATGGTTTGGTAATAAACAGGATAGTAGGTACTACCTCATCTACTTCCCAAAACTCACATATTAATCAGATCCTAATCATGCAATTGTTTGAGGATTGATCTAATGCAATAAAACTGGGTAGTAAAGAGGTATGATCAAAGTGTTACTTGCCTTGCTGATGATCCGTGAAACCTAGAGACTTGTAGTAGCATGCTTCGCACTCCGGGTACTCTATCGCAAACAAACATACAATAAGCAATCAATCAAAGATGCACGGATAAAACTCAAATAAGAAGATCTAACCAGAAAGTTCAACTAGAGAAATCCGGTTTGCAAAAAGAATCAAATCAAACGAAGCAAGAAAACTCACACTGCGAAAGAAACAAGCTTCGGTTACTAATCTGGACTGAATTCAAATTTTACAGTAGCAAAATCTTGTTTAAGTTGATTAAACGGAAAGAGGGCTTCGAGACGAAACTCTAGGCGCTTGAATCATCTGATTCCAATAAACGAGCAAAAAGATAAACCAAAACGAAAATCGGATCAGAAACCGCGATCGAAAATAATCGTGAAAATCCGAGAAAAAGAAAAACTGACGAACAGGCTAACGAACGAACGTTCGCTGTCTGCGGCTAAACGGTGAAAATCGTTCGTTAAAATGAATGAATGAATAGGCATCCGCTAAATAAATAAACCGGGAAAAAACCAATCTATAAAAAAATAAATCACGGGTTCTTAAAAAAACCATACGGTTTTCCGAAGAAAACCGGCGGCGGCGGTTGCTACCTCCGGCGAGGCGACGGCGGGTCCGGCGGCGCGGCGGGGCGAAATCCGCGGCGGCGGCGGCTTAGGGTTAGGGTTAGGTGCGGGTGGGCTCAAGTGGGCTGGGGGTCGCGGGCAGCGGCTTATAAGAGGGGGTCGGCTGGGGAGTCCTGGCCGGTTACGGCCCGGAGTTGGTTCGTTTTTTTTAATAATTCCATGCAGAAAAATGAAAAAAGAAATACTAAACAGATTTCAAAAATCCTGAAATAAATTTTCCCCGTCCTCTAAAAATCTACCGGACAAGGTGTACATTTATTTGGGAATCTAATGCACTTTTGAAAAACGCATATTTTTCCTAATTCAAATAAAATAGTGATAAAACTCCGAATAAAATTCATATTTGATTTTAATATTAAATCTCCAATATTTCTTTATTTTGAGGAAGTCATTTTATCCTCTCTCTTTTTATTTTTATAAAATAAATATTCAAAGAGAAAATAATTAAAATCAAACGATCCTCTATTCAAAATTTGAGAAAACTCAAATATGAAAATAACGAAATCCCCAACTCTCTCCGTAGGTCCTTGAGTTGCGTAGAATTTCTAGGATCAAACCAAAATGCATTAAAATATGATACACAAAGATGATCTAATGCATAACATTCCAAATTGAAAAATTTGGGATGTTACACGGTCGATCTTTCATCTCCAGTGTTCCGAGGCCATATCTGCATATGCTAGGCTCGTCAAGTTTAACCCGAGTATTTTGCGTGTGCAAAACTGGCTTGCACCCGTTCTATGTGAACGTAGAGCTTATCACACCAGATCATCACGTGGTGTCTCGGCACAACGAACTATCGCAACGGTGCATACTCAGGGAGAACACTTATACCATGAAATTTAGTGAGAGATCATCTTATAATGCTACCGCCGAACTAAGAAAAATAAGATGCATGCATAAAGGATAAACATCACATGCAATCAATATAAGTGATATGATATGGCCATCATCATCTTGTGCCTTTGATCTCCATCTCCAAAGCACAGTCATGATCACCATCGTCACCGGCTTGACACCATGTCTCCATCGAAGCATCGTTGTCATCTCGCCAACTATTGCCTCTACGACTATCGCTGCCGCTTAGTGATAAAGTAAAGCAATTACATGGCGATTGCATTTCATACAATAAAGCGACAACCATATGGCTCCTGCCAGTTGCTGATAACTATGTTACAAAACATGATCATATTATACAATAAGATTTAGCATCATGTCTTGACCATATCACATCACAACATGCCCTGCAAAAACAAGTTAGACGTCCCCTACCTTGTTATTGCAAGTTTTACATGGCTGCTACGGGCTGAGCAAGAACCGTTCTTACCTACGCATCAAAAACCACAACACGGTATAGTGATTGCTTTTTGATCTTCAGAACAACCCTGTTCATTGAATCCGATTCAACTAAAGCTGGAGAAACAGACACCCACTAGCCACCCATGTGCGAAGCACGTCGGTAGAACTAGTCTCGCGTAAGCGTACGCGTAATGTCGGTCTGGGCCGCTTCATCCAACAATGCCGCTGAATCAAGAATCAACTAGTGATGGAAAGCAATATGTATATATACCCACGCCCACAACTCCTTTGTGTTCTACTCATGCATATAACATCTACGCATAGACCTAGCTCGGATGCCACTGTTGGGTAACGTGGTAATTTCAAAATTTTCCTACGCACACGCAAGATCATGGTGATGCATAGCAACGAGAGGGAAGAGTGTCGTCCACGTACCCTCGTAGATCGTAAGCGGAAGCGTTATGACAATGCAGTTGATGTAGTCGTACGTCTTCACGATCGACCGATCCCTAGTACCGAAAGTACGGCACCTCCGCGATCTGCACACGTTCAGCTCGGTGACGTCCCGCGAACTCACGATCCAGTAGAGCTTCGAGGGAGAGTTTCGTCAGCACGACGGCGTGATGATGGTGATGATGATGCTACCGGAACAGGGCTTCGCCTAAGCACCGCTACGATATAACCGAGGTGGATTATGGTGGAGGGGGGCACCACACATGGCTAAAAGATCAATGATCAACTTGTGTGTCCATGGGGTGCCCCCCTCCCCCGTATATAAAGGAGTGGAGGAGGGGAAGGGCCGGTCCTCTCTATGGCGCGCCCTGGGGGAGTCCTACTCCCTCCGGGAGTAGGATTCCCCCCTTTCCTAGTAGAAGTAGGAGCCCTTCCAAGTAGGAGTAGGAGAGGAAGGAAGGAGGAGAGAGGGAGGAAGGAAAGGGGGGCCGGCCCCCCCTCCCAATTCGGATTGGGCTTGGGGGCGCACCTCCCTCCTTTCCCTTCCCTCTCCTCTATTCCACTAAGGCCAAATAAGGCCCATATACTCCCCGGGGGGTTCCGGTAACCTCCCGGTACTCCAGAAAAATGCCCGAACCACTCGGAACCATTCCGATGTCCAAATATAGGCTTCCAATATATCGATCTTTACGTCTCGACCATTTCGAGACTCCTCATCATGTCCGTGATCAAATCCGGGACTCCAAACTTCCTTCGGTACATCAAAACACATAAACTTGTAATACCAATCGTCACCGAACGTTAAGCGTGCGGACCCGACGTGTTCGAGAACTATGCAGACATGACCGAGACTCACTTCCGGTCAATAACCAATAGCGGAACCTGGATGCTCATATTGGTTCCCACATATTCTACGAAGATCTTTATTGGTCAAAACCACATAATGGTATACGTTGTTCCTTTTGTCATCGGTATGTTACTTGCCCGAGATTCGATCGTCGGTATCTCAATACCTAGTTCAATCTCGTTACCGGCAAGTCTCTTTACTCGTTCCGTAATGCTACATCCCGTAACTAACTCATTAGTTGCATTGCTTGCAAGGCTGATAGTGATGTGCATTACTGAGAGGGCCCAGAGATACCTCTTCGACAATCAGAGTGACAAATCCTAATCTTGATCCATGCCAACTCAACAAACACCATCGGAGACACCTGTAGAGCACCTTTATAATCACCCAATTACGTTGTGACATTTGGTGGCATGCAAAGTGTTCCTCCTGTATTCGGGAGTTGCATGATCTCATAGTCATAGGAACATGTATAGTTATGGAGAAAGCAATAGCAACAAACTAAACGATCATCGTGCTAAGCTAACGGATGGGTCAAGTCAATCACATCATTCTCCAATGATGTGATCCCATTAATCAAATGACGACTCATGTCTATGGTTAGGAAACATAACCATCATTGATTCAACGAGCTAGTCAAGTAGAGGCAAACTAGTGACACTCTGTTTGTCTATGTATTCACACATGTACTAAGTTTCTGGTTAATACAATTCTAGCATGAATAATAAACATTTATCATGATATAAGTAAATATAAATAACAACTTTATTATTGCCTCTATGGCATATTTCCTTCACATAGCTTCTTCATAGCTCATAGGTTCGTCTTGGTCTAGTAACATGACTTCCAGAACAGGATTACCGTACCACTCTGGTGTGGATCGTGCTCTGGCTAACCTACAAGGTTTAGTAGCAACTTGATTTGAACTTTCATGATCATTATCATTTGCTTCCTCTCTAGTTGGTGTAGGCATCACTGGAACGGGTTTCTGTGATGTGCTAATTTCCAATTCGAGAGAAGGTACAATTACCTCATCAAGTTCTACTTTCCTCCCACTCACTTCTTTCGAGAGAAACTCCTTCTCTAGAAAGGTTCCATTCTTGGGAACAAAGATCTTGCCTTCGGATCTGTGGTAGAAGGTGTACCCAATTGTTTCCTTAGGGTATCCTATGAAGACACACTTCTTCGATTTGGGTTCGAGCTTATTAGGCTAAAGCCTTTTGACATAAGTGTCGCAACCCCAAACTTTAAGAAATGACAGCTTAGGTTTCTTGCTGAACCACAGTTCGTGCGGTGTCGTCTCAATGGATTTAGATGGTGCTCTATTTAACGTGAATGCGGCTGTCTCTAATGCATAACTCCAAAACAATATTGGTAAATCGGTAAGAGACATCATAGAACACATCATATCTAATAAAGTACGGTTACAACATTCGGACACACCATTACATTGTGGTGTTCCATGTGGCATGAGTTGTGAAACTATTCCACATTGTTTTAAATGAAGGCCAAACTCATCACTCAAATATTCGCCTCCGCGGCCAGATCGTAGAAACTTTATTTTCTTGTTACGATGATTCTCCACTTCACTTTGAAATTCTTTGAACATTTCAAATGTTTCAAACTTGTGTTTCATTAAGTAGATATACCCATATCTACTCAAATCACCTGTGAAGGTTAGAAAATAATGATACCTGCCGCGTGCTTTAATACTCATCGGACCGCATACATCAGTATGTATTATTTCCAATAAGTCATTAGCTCGCTCCATTGCTCCAGAGAACCCTTGGAACCATTTTCGACGCACATCGTCACCTCGTACTTAGGCAATCTTCGTTTATTCCGCAGCTCCTGTTTCGAGTTACAAATATGAGCAGCCGAACTAGTATCAAATTCCCAAGCGTTGCTACGAGCATTAGTAAGGTACACACCAATAACATGTATATCAAATATACCTTTGTTCACTTTGCCATCCTTCTTATCCGCCAAGTATTTGGGGCAGTTCTGCTTCCAATGACCAGTCCCTTTGCAGTAGAAGCACTCAGTTCAGGCTTGAGTCCGGCTTTGGGCTTCTTCCCGGGAGTGGAAACTTTCTTGCCATTCTTCTTGAAGTTCCCTTTCTTTCCCTTGCCCTTTTTCTTAAAACTAGTGGTCTTGTTTACCATCAACACTCGATGCTCCTTCTTGATTTCTACCTCCGCAGCCTTGAGCATTGCAAAGAGCTCAGGAATTGTTTTGTTCATCCCTTGCATATTATAGTTCATCACGAAGCCTTTGTATCTTGGTGGCAGTGATTGAAGAACTCTGTCAATAATAAAATCAACTGAAAGATCAACTCCCAGCAGAGTCAAGTGATTATAATACCCAGACATTTTGAGTATGTGTTCACTGACAGAAATGTTCTCCTCCATCTTGCAGCTATAGAACTTGTTGGAGACTTCATATCTCTCAGCCTAGGCTTTTGCTTGAAATATTAACTTCAACTCCTGGAACATCTCATATGCTCCATGACGTTCAAAACGTCTTTGAAGTCCCGGTTCTAAGCCATAAAGCATGGCACACTGAACTATTGAGTAGTCATCGGATCGAGCTTGCCAGACGTTCATAACATCAGCTTCAGCTCCTGCAGCAGGCCTTTCACCTAGCGGTGCATCAAGGAAATACTTCTTTTGTGCAGCAATGAGGATAATCCTCAAGTTACGGACCCGGTCCGTGTAGTTGCTTCCATCATGTTTCAACTTAACTTTCTCTAGGAATGCATTAGAATTTAGGGGAACGGTAGCTCAGGCCATTGATCTACAACATATATATGCAAAACTATAAGACTAAGTTCATGATAAATTAAGTTCAATTAATCAAATTACTACTGAACTCCCACTTAAATAGACATCCCTCAAGTCATCTAAGTGATTCGTGATCCAAATCAACTAACCCATGTCTGATCATCACATGAGATGGGGTCGTCATCAATGGTGAACATCTCTATGTTGATCATATCTACTGTATGACTCATGATCGACCTTTCGGTCTCCAGTGTTCCGAGACCATGTCTGTACATGCTAGGCTCGTCAAGTTTAACCCAAGTATTATGTATGTGCAAAAATGTCTTACACCCATTGTATGTGAACGTAGAGTCTATCACACCCGATCATCACGTGGTGCTTCAAAACGACGAACTTTGGCAACGGTGCATACTCGGGGAGAACACTTTTATCTTGAAATTTAGTTAAGGGAACATCTTATAATGCTACCATCGTTCTAAGCAAAATAAGATGCATAAAAGATAAACATCACATGTAATCAAAATATGTGACATGATATGGCCATCATCATCTTGTGCTTTTGATCTCTATCTCCAAAGCATCGTCATGATCTCCATTGTCACCGGCTCGACACCTTGATCTCCATCGTAGCGTCGTGGTCATCTCACCAACTATTTCTTCTACAACTATTGCTAACGCATAGTGATAAAGTAAAGCAATTACATGGCGTTTGCATTTCATACAATAAAGAGACAACCATGAGGCTCCTGTCGACTGCCGATAATTTACAAAACATGGTCATCTCATACAATAACATATATCACATCATGTCTTGACAATATCACATCACAACATGCCCTGCAAAAACAAGTTAGGCGTCCTCTACTTTGTTGTTACAAGTTTTACATGGCTGCTACGGGCTTCTAGTAAGAACCATTCTTACCTACGCAAAAACCACAACGATGATTCATCAAGTTTGTTGTTTTAACCTTCTTCAAGGATCGGACGTAGTCAAATTCGATTCAACTAAAGTAGGAGAAACAGACACCCGCCGGCCACCTTTATGCAAAACTAGTTGCATGTCTATCGATGGAACTGGTCTCATGTGCGTGGACATGTAAGGTTGGTCCGGGCTGCTTCATCCCACAATACCGCCGAATCAAAATAAGACGTTGGTGGTAAGCAGTATGACTATCACCACCCACAACTCTTTGTGTTCTACTCCTGCATATCATCTATGCATAGACCTAGCTCGGATGCCACTATTGGGAAACCTTGCATGGAAAACAAAAGAATTCTATGCACACGCAATGATCTATCCATGGAGATGCATAGAAATGAGAGGGGGAGAGTGTGTCTACATACCCTCGTAGACCATAACCGGCAGCGTTTCACAACGCGGTTGATGTAGTCAAACTTTCTTCATGATCCAATCGATCGAGTACCGAACGTATGGCACCTCCACGTTCAGCACAAACTCATCTCGGTGACGTCCGCACCTTCTTGATCCAGCAAGATGGCGAGGTAGTGGATGAGTTCCGACAGCACGCCAGCATGGTGATGATGATGGTGAAGTTATTTCCGCAAGGCTTTGCCTAAGCACTACGAAAATATGACCAGGGTGTAAACTATGGAGGGGGCGCGCGCACACGGAGGGAGGAGCAGCCAAGGGGGCTCCCAAGTAGGAGGAATCCTACTTGGGGTCTCTCCCAAGCCCCCCCCCCACTTTCCTTATTTGGAGCGCGGGAGGAAGGAAGGAGGAGGTGCCCCCCTTCCTTTCTCTCCTGAGGAGGGAAAGGTAGGAGGCGCCATGGGAGGGGCGCGCTAGCCCCCTTGTGGGCAGGTCTGTCCCCTCCTTTGACCCATAAGGCCCATATCTTCCCGGGGGTGCCCGGAACCCCTTCCGGTGACCCGATTTCTTCCCAATACGTCCCGAAACACTTCCGGTGTCCAAATACTATTGTCATATATATCAATCTTTACCTCTCGACCATTTTGAGACTCCTCGTCATGTCCCTGATCTCATCTGGGACACCGAACAACATTCGGTCACCAAATCATATAAATCATATAACACTATATCGTCAACGAACGTTAAGCGTGCAGACCGTACGGGTTCGAGAACTGTGTAGACATGACCAAGACACCTCTCTGGTCAATAACCAATAGCGGAACCTAGATGCCCATATTGGGTCCTACATATTCTACAAAGATCTTTATCAGTCGAACATTATGACAACATACGTAATTCCCTTTCTCCATCGGTATGTTACTTGCTCGAGATTCGATCGTCAGTATCTTCATACCTAGTTCAATATCGTTACCGGCAAGTCTCATTACTCGTTCCATAATACATCACCTCGTGACTAACTCCTTAGTCATTTGCTTGCAAGCTTGTGATGTGTATTACCGAGAAGGCCCAAAGATACCTCTCCGATACTCAGAGTGACAAGTCCTAATATCAATCTATGCCAACTCAACAAATACCTTCAGAGATACCTATAGAACATCTTTATGATCACCCAGTTACATTGTGACATTTGATAGCACACAAATTATTCCTCCGGTATCTGGGAGTTGCATAATCTCATAGTCGAAGGAATATGTATTTGACATGAAGAAGGCAATAGTAATAAAACTGAATGATCATTATGCTAAGCTAACGGATGGGTCTTATCCATCACATCATTCTCCTAATGATGTGATCCCATTATCAAATGACAACACATGTCTATGGTTAGAAAACCTTAACCATCTTTGATCAACGAGCTATTCTAGTAGAGGCTTACTAGGGACACGGTATTTGTTTATGTATTCACACATGTATTTAGGTTTCCGATCAATACAATTCTAGCATGAATAATAAACCTCTATCATGAATAAGGAAATATGAAATAACAACTTTATTATTACCTCTATGGCATATTTCCTTCAAAATGCACTTTGGGTGGGTGATATAATCTCAGGCAAGATCCTTTTCAATCTATTTGCAAGCAACTTTGATATGATTTTGTAAACAACAATACAAAGACTAATAGGGTGGTAATGCATAATTGTTTATGGTACCTAAACCTTCGAAATGAGGGTAATATTAGTAGAATTCAATCATGTATGTATTTTCCTTAGATTAACCACTCTGAGGACTTCTTTTGTTAGTTCACACCGATAATATGCCCAAAGAGCTTAAAAATACAGCATGAAGTCCATCAGGTCCAGGTGCTTTCAGGTCTCCTATTAGAAATGGCCCTTTTTCACTTCTTGTGCTATATATGGGGCAATCAATATTTCATTCATATTCTCCGAGACCACCTATTTAACAGAGGCTAGCAAGTCCGGGTCCAGAATCCCCGAGTCACTAGCAAAAAGCCCTAGAAAGTAATCATATATCAAACCTTTTAAATTAACATTGCTTTCCAGCCATATATTACTCTCATCCTTTAATCGCTTGATGATATTATTATTTTCCTCGAGCTGAGGCAAAGTTATGAAAATAGGTCGTGTTTCTGTCCATTGGGGAGAAATAATATAGGTAGAGAAAGATATTTTATAGACCAAGAGCATGTGACAATGAAGGAGCATGTAGTCCCACTTGCGCACCATCCCCTTTTGGGCAGTGAAGCTTGTGGAAAGCCTTATCTTCTCGGATGGCTTGTTGGAACAAAACTCCGCCTTCGCTTCCAGCCCCACGGCCATCACCTTCTCTAGCAACACTATTTTACGCCAGTTAATTCCGAACAGTAATTCCATCACCTGATAAACCACAAGTATAGGGGATCGCGACAGTCTTTGAGGGTAGTATTTCACCCAAATTTGTTGTTTCGACACAAGGGGAGCCAAAGAATATTTATGAGCCTTAGCAATTGAGTTGTCAATTCAACCACACCTGGGATATAATATTTCTGCAGCAAAGTGTTTAGTAGCATAGTAGTTTGATAGTTTTGATAGTAGCAGTAACAGTAGCAATAGTAACAGGAACAGGGATAGTAGCAATTTGTGTTGATTGTAAGAGCAGCAACAATAGTAACTTAGCAATGATCAATATGAGAAAAGCATAGGCATTGGATCAGTGATGGATATTTGTGTTGGATGATATTCATCAAATAACAGTCACAACCTATAGCGATACACAATAGCTTCAATTCATCAATGTAATGTAGGCATGTATTCCGTATATAGTCATACGTGCTTATAATAAGAACTTGCATAACATATTTTGTCCTACCCTCCCATGGCAGCATGGTCCATATAGAAACTAAGGGATATTAAAGCCTCCTTCTAAAAGAGAACCGGAACAAAGCGTTAAGACATGGTGAATACATGAACTCCTCAAATGACAGTCATCCCCGGAGAGTATCCAAACTATTGTCACTTTTGGGTCTACGGATCAGAACATTAACAAGTGCATATAACTAGCAGATAGGATCAAGAACTCAAATATATTCATGAAAACATAAAGGGTTTATATCTGAAATCATGGCACTTGGGCCATAGTGACAAGCATTAAGCATAGCAAAGTCATGGCAACATCAATCTCATAACATAGTGGATACTAGGGATCAAGCCCTAACAAATTGACTCGATTACATGACAAATCTGATCCAACTCCATCACTCCCAGTGGTGAGCATCATCGAATTGCTGGCGGAGAAGGGTTGATGATGATGACGGCGATGAATTCCACCCTTCGGAGGTCCGAACGGACTCCGGATTAGCCCTCCCAATGAACAACGGGAGGTGGCGGCAGCTCGGTATCGTAAAACATGATGATTCCTTCTCTCTGAATTTTTTCTCCACGAGACGGTACTTATAGAGTTGTAGTTAGGGCTAAAGAAGACCTGTGGGACCCACGAGCTCACAGGGCACACCCTGGGGGGTGGGCGCGCCCCTGAGCTCATGGCTCCTGGGTGGCCCCCTCCAGTAGTTCTCTTTGTCAATATTCTTTATATATTCTGGAAATATTCTTCGTAAATTTTTAGCTCAATCCAAAAACTTTTATTTCTGCACAAAAACAACCCCATGGCAATTCTGCTGAAAATAGTGCCATTGCGGGTTAGTTTCATTCAAATCATGCAAATTAGAGTTCAAAATAGGAGCAAAATTGTTTGGAAAAATAGACACGTTTGGGACGTATCAGCACCTAGTTTCTAAATCAGTTATATACACTGTGAAGCTACCAACCAAGCTTACCTGCCATGTTTTTTGAAGCTTAACTCATGCTAGTTAGAATGGGCATGTATGTGTGAAGGGCAATACCTATTTGACACTCGTTAGCGTCAAAAGGGGGATATCCTATTTGGTGCTTCAGTGCCCGTTTGCAAACGGGCGCATGAAGGCGCTTCTAAATGGGCTCGGCCCATCTTGCTTTTATAAACTACAAAAAAGTCGGGTGTGTGACTCCAACACGTGACCTCCATGTTCAGATTTTGCTAGGGTTGCGAGCCACACAAGTACCATGTTGTGATTTGTTTTGTTACAACCTCTTTTCTTCCTTTTTCTTTTCATTTCCTTTTATTTTTACTTTTACTTTTTTTGTTTATTCCTTTTCAAATGCATGAACTTTTGATCAGAGTTGATTAACTTTTTTTCCAAAATCCAGTGGACTTTTTTTGAATTTCTGGAAAAAAAATTATGAAAATCGATGATCTTTTTACAAATTCGTGAACTTTTTTCAAAATCTAGTTAACTTTTTTCAAAACTGGTTTTTTAAAATTTTGAACTTTTTTGCAAAATTTGGTGAACTTTTTTCAAATTCGTGAATTTTTTTAAAATTGATGAACTTTTTTCAAAAAAATTTAAGCAATTTTTAAAAACCGATGAAATTTAAAAAAATCTGAATTCTTTTCCAAAAATACTTTTTTATTTTAAAAAATAATTTATAATAGGAACTTTTGATCAGAGTTGATTAACTTTTTTTCCAAAATCCAGTGGACTTTTTTTGAATTTCTGGAAAAAAAATTATGAAAATCGATGATCTTTTTACAAATTCGTGAACTTTTTTCAAAATCTAGTTAACTTTTTTCAAAACTGGTTTTTTAAAATTTTGAACTTTTTTGCAAAATTTGGTGAACTTTTTTCAAATTCGTGAATTTTTTTAAAATTGATGAACTTTTTTCAAAAAAATTTAAGCAATTTTTAAAAACCGATGAAATTTAAAAAAATCTGAATTCTTTTCCAAAAATACTTTTTTATTTTAAAAAATAATTTATAATAGGAACTTTTGATCAGAGTTGATTAACTTTTTTTCCAAAATCCAGTGGACTTTTTTTGAATTTCTGGAAAAAAAATTATGAAAATCGATGATCTTTTTACAAATTCGTGAACTTTTTTCAAAATCTAGTTAACTTTTTTCAAAACTGGTTTTTTAAAATTTTGAACTTTTTTGCAAAATTTGGTGAACTTTTTTCAAATTCGTGAATTTTTTTAAAATTGATGAACTTTTTTAAATTTTTTTAAGCAATTTTTAAAAACCGATGAAATTTAAAAAAATCTGAATTCTTTTCCAAAAATACTTTTTTATTTTAAAAAATAATTTATAATAGGATTGAAGGAAGGGTCAAATAGCCTTTTCCCGGATATCGCACAACACAGTGATCGAGGTGCAGTGGTTAATGCACTAAGTGCGTCAACGATAGCATGCCAGTTTGAATTCCACTTCTCTTAGAATAAATTGTGTTGTTTTTTTCTGGCTGGAGGCGAGTGATGTTGGGCCGGCCCACTACGGCTCTCCTTCGAGCGCCAAGTAGCCTACGCGGCGCTGAGGGTGCCGAACATGCGAGCTCATCTATGACGCTCCCTAGGATTCGAACTCTAGACTTCGCAACTATGTGTGTGATGTTCTAGCCGCTCCGACCAACAAGCTTCTATGCTCTATATGCAACGTGGATTTTAAATAAACAAACTACAACAGCAAAATCTAAACGTTCAGAATCGAACCAAGGACCTTTCTTTTTTTTGACAAAAATCGAACCGAGTACCTGCTGTAAGTGAACCAAAATAGCGATCCACCATAACTCCTAGAAACTTTTGACTAAAATAGCAACTCGGTGCATATGAACTATAAGTCGCAACATATTTAAACTTTTTAGAAATTTTGAAACTTATTTTCTCTTGGAAAATTAAATATTTCTTAAAACAGAAATGTTTTCAAATTTATGAACAAAATTTTCAAAACACATACATTTCATGAAAATGTGAACATTTTTTGAGTTTCTCAAACATTTGAAAACGCGCATTTTTCAAAATTATGAACAACTTATTCAATACGATAACATATTTCAAAAATTACTTGAGCATTGTTTGAATTTGGGATCAAATTGAAAAAAGGAACAATTTTTGAATATGTGAACAAGTTTAAGAAAGCTGGAACATGTTTTGAAGCTGTGAATTCATTTTTGAAAACACGAAAAAAAATTCAAAACACGAATAGACTATTTCTTATTTTCCAAAAAAATTATATATTCAAAAGCGAACAGAAAGTATTTTTATGGAATTTTTGGAGTCGGTTTACTTACTGGATCACGTACCTATACCTTTTTTAGGGTCCTGGAGTGCTCTAGAAAGTGTCCTTTAGATATTCCTCCGGAGTAATTGCTTGATTAATATTTGTTTCAATGTTAACGAGGAGGGGTACCTGCAATGTAATGTTCAATTCTTTGCCCATTAACAACCTTCGGACTAGTTCCTTTTTGGTGTTATTGACCTTGATGGCTCCAGAACGATAAACTTTTTTGATGACATAGGGACCTTCCCATTTGGACAGAAGTTTGTCTGCAAAAAATCTAAAACGATAATTGTACAATAAAACTTTATTACCTATACTGAATTCTCATTTCTGAATTCTTCTATCATGCCATATTTTAACTTTCTCCTTAAACAACTTAGCATTTTCATAGGCTTGTGTTCTCCATTCATTCAGAGAATTAATACCAAATCATCTCTTTTCATCGGCCAATTTAAAATCCTAATTAAGTTCTTTAATTTCCCAATAAGCTTTGTGCTCCAACTCAACAGGTAAATGACATGCTTTCTCATAACCCATTTTATACGGGGACGTACCCATAGGATTTTTATAATCAGTTTTATATGCCCGTAATCCATTATCTAGTTTCTTAGACCAATTATTTCTAGATCTATTAACAGTCTTTTGCAAGGTTAATTTTATTTGTCTATTGCTTAATTCAACTTGCCCATTGGATTGTGGATGATAAGGTGACACAATTCTATGGTTTACATCATGTTTTGCTAAGATTTTACGGATGCACCATGAATAAAATGTGAACCACCATCAGTCATTAAATATCTAGGAATTCCAAACCTTGGAACGATAACTTCCTTAAGCATTTTAATATAAGTGTTATGATCTACACTACTAGTTGGAATAGCTTATGCCCACTTAGTAACATAATCAACAACAACTAAAGTATACATCCATTAGAGGAAGAAAATGGTCTGATATAATTAAAGCCCCAAACATCAAAAGGTTTAATAACAAGTGAATAATTCATAGATATTTTTTGATGTCTACCAATACTACAAATTCTTTGACAATCATCGCAAGAAAGGACAAACTTACATCCATCTTTAAAGAGAGTGGGCCAATAAAATCCAGGTTGTAATACCTTGTGTGCAATTCTATCTCCAGCATGGTGTCCTTCGTATGTCTCGGAGTGACACTTTCTTATGATTTGTTCGTGCTTATGCTTAGGTACAAAACTTCTACTAATACCGTCTACTCATTTATATAGATGTTCATCATCCCAAAAGTAATTTCTTAAATCAAAGAAGAATTTTTTTTCTTTTGGTCGTGTGTGGTCGTGTGTGTAATTAGGTGGTATGTATTTAGAACAATAAAATTAGCATAATCTGCACACTAAGAATTATCATGAGAAGTAGAAGCATTTATAACAGCTAACTGCTCATCAGAAAAACTATCATCAATAGATAGACGGTCATCAAGAACATTTTTCGTTCTAGACAAGTTATCTGCTATAGGATTTTCAGCTCCTTTTCTATTGACTATATGCAAATCAAACTCTTGTAATAAAAGAACCCACCTAATTAGTCTAGGTTTAGCATATTTTTCATAAGGTATTTAATAGTAGCATGATAAGTGTGAATAGTAACTTTAGAGTCAACATTATAAGGTCTGAATATATCACATGCAAACACAACTGCTAGAAATTCTTTCTCAGTAGTAGCATAATTTCTTTGAGCACTATCCAAGGTCTTGCTAGCATAATGAATAACATCTAATTTCTTATCAATTCTTTGACCTAGCACAGCACCAATAGCATAGTCACTAGCATCGCACATAATTTTAAAGGGGAAGTTCCAATCAGGTTTGTGAACAACATGTGCAATTATTAAAGCTTTCTTAAGTATTTCAAATTATTCCACACAATCATCATCGAAAACAAATGAAACATATTTTTGTAGGAGATTAGTAAGAGGCCTAGCAATTTTAGAGAAGTCCTTAATAAACCTTGTATAAAAACTAGCATGACCAAGGAAACTTCTTATACCTTTAATATCTTTAGGACACGGCATTTTCTTAGTTGCAACAACTTTAGCTTTATCTACTTCTATGCTTCTTTCAGAAATTTTATGACCAAGTTCTATACCTTCGTTTACCATGAAGTGGCAGTTCTCCCAATTCTAGACAAGACTCCATGAGATTAGTCTCCTCACATCTCTACAAAACTTTATAAAGATTGCTCAAGCAGTCATCAGAAGATGTTTCATAAACGGAAAAATCATCCATGAATACCTCAACAATTTTCTCACAGAAATTAGAGAATATTACAGTCATGCATCTTCGAAAGGCAGCAGGTATATTACATAAACCAGAAGGCATATGTTTATAAGCATAAGTTTCAAAAGGACAAGTAAAAGTAGTTTCTTCTTGATCTTCTTATGATACAGTTATTTGTGAGAAACCAGAATAGCCATCAAGAAAGCAAAAGTGTGTATGCTTAGACAAGATTTCTAACATTTGACCAATGAAAGGCAAAGGGTAATGATCTTTTCTAGTATGTTTATTAATTTTCTAAAATCAATTACCATCCTATAACCCGTTACAATTCTTTTTGGAATATGTTCACTTTTATCATTAGGAACAATAGTGATGCCACATTTCTTTGGGACACAATGAATAGGACTTACCCATCTACTATCAACTATAGGATAAGTTATACCTGTCTTCAGAAGTTTTAATATTTCAGCTCTTACCACATCCTTCATTTTATTATTCAAGCGACGTTGAGGATTGACAACTGGTGCATCAGGCTCCTTATTAATCTTATGTTGACACAGAGTAGGGCTAATGCCTTTAAGGTCGTCGAGAGTATATCCAATTGCAACACGATGCTTCCTCAAAGTATTGAGTAATCTCTTTTGTTCGTGCACTGAAAGGTTAGCATTGATAATAACATGATATATCTTCTTTTCATCAATATAAACATATTGCAATGTAGCAGGGAGTTTTTTTAATTCGAACACAGGATCACTCTTAGGTGGCAGAGGGTCTCCCATAGTTTCAACAGGCAAATTATATTTAAGGATAGGCGCTTGCCAAAAGAATATTTCATCTACTTCATTTCTTTCATTCATATGCATCTCGTTTTCATTACGAACAATTTTTGCAAAAATATGATCTTTCTTCTTCAAAAGTTCCCCGAACATTCTTTGAATTTGCGAACAAAATATGGAAACACGAACATTTTTAGAATATGTGAACAAATTTGGAAATGCTTTTTGAATTGATGAACAAAATTTAAAAATGAAAACATTTTTCAAATTCCCCCGGAAATTTTCTGAATTTTACAACAAATATTCAAGAACATGAATTATTTATGAATTTGCCGAACAAATTTCAAAAGTGGGAACTTCTTTTGAAATTCCCAAATATTTTCTAAATTTGTGAACAAAAACATAAAATGTAAAAAAAATAAAAATTTGAAATTACTACTTTTTATAATTTTCGAACTTTCTTGTAATACTTATTTTTTTGGAATTTCTGAACTAAGTTTCAACCCAGGATCATTTATTAAAAAAATAACAACATTTTAAAAATGCAAACATTTGATGAAAAAGAAGAAAACTAGAAAAAGAAAAAAAAAAGAATACAAAAAGAGAAACATAAAAAAAGGAAAAAGAAACGGGAAAACAGGAAAAAAAAGGAAAAAGACGAAAAAGAAAAAATCATTCCCTTCGAGAACGTTCCCACATCCGGGATCGGAGAGGTGTCCGTCTCGCTGCTAAATGGACCGCCCTGTGTCGGTCTGTCGTCACAATTTCGGCCGGGCACACTTGCGCGGCTGTTTCATCTTTTTTCTCTTTCTTTCTTTTCCTTTCTTTTTTCTTTTTCATTTTTCTGTTTCTGTTTCTCTTTCTTTTATTTCTTTTGTTTTCCTTTTTCCTTTATTCTTTTCATTTTTACATTACACAATGTTCATTGCACGTGTATACACAAAAATGTTCATTGTATATTTTAAGGCAATGTTCACCCTATATTACGAAAATGTTCCACATATTGTTTTTAATGCTCATAGTGTATTTAAAATTGTTCAGTGCATATCACAAATATATTCACCATATTTAAATAATTGTTCAGTTTATATCATAAAAATATTCAATGTGTACTTAAATACTGTTCAGCCTATATAACAAAAAGAATTGGTTTGTATTTTAAAAATTCTTCAGTGTGTATTACAAATTGTTCAATATGTATGTAAAAATTGTTCATCATATAAAATATTCAATCAATGTTTGGAATTTTGAAATTTTGTTCATGTTTTCCAAATTTTTGTTCACTGTATGTAAAAAAGTGTGGATCGTGTATAGAAAAATTGTTCAGTGTGCATTTGAAAAAAAGTTCACCGTATATTAAAAAACAGTGGGAATTTGAAAAAGTTTATCGTATACTAAAGAAATTTCAGATTGCATTCTTAAATTCCTTTTTAAAAAACCATATTTTCAAAAATTTGTTCGAAATTTCGAATTTAGATACTTTTCGTGCTAGTTCTTGTTGGACTGCGCCTCTCTTTAGTTATTGAAAAACCATCAGCTCAAGTGGATCTCCACGCACGCGACAAACCTGTAGGTACATCCTGCGTTCGATCCTCTCCCTCATGTCTTTTTGGGAAAAAAATCACATTTTCCAACTATGTTGGGCCTCGCGTCTTTTTGGGATTTTTTTCACATTTCCAACTATGTTGGGCCGGCTTAGTCAAGTAGACTCTGCGCGAAAGCTCGACTATTGGGATACCTCCATGAGAAGGCCGACCACAGGCAGCGCACAACGACTGGATCCAAACATTGATCCCAGTCTCAATTCCAGTCTCAATTCCTTTCCAAATTAGCAGGGCTGGATCCCAGTCTCTTTTCCTTTTCAAATTTTCCAAATTAGCTTTCTTAGCAGACTTGGATCCCGTCTCAATTCCTTTCCAAATTACTCCCTTCGTCCCATAATATAAGAGCGTTTTGTCAAAAACGCTCTTGTATCATAATATGTTTCACTATTGTCAAAAACGCTCTTATATTATGGAACGGAGCGAGTAGCCTTTTTATCAGGCCTGGATCCCTTCTCAATTTCTTTCCAAATTAGGTTCCTTATTTTCTGTCACGTTGAGGAAGGCATGCATTGCTTTCCTTATTATCATGTCTCAGTTTTCTGTCTGAAATCTGTTGATTCGGCGTGAACTGATTTTTCCATAATATCCTATCTCAATTCCTTCTCAAAGCCTTTCCTTATTTCCGTCGCTGCACGCTGCAAGCACAGTTGAAATCTTATATAAATTAGGAGGACTTAATATAAGAATGCGAGGTGGGACTATTCAACTAGCACAGAGGTTGCGAGTTCGATTTGCAACACTCACAAATATTTTTGACCTCCAAGCACTGCCAA
Organism: Triticum urartu; assembly: GCF_003073215.2. Lineage (NCBI taxonomy): Eukaryota > Viridiplantae > Streptophyta > Magnoliopsida > Poales > Poaceae > Triticum > Triticum urartu. The sequence continues at coordinate 640,547,582 of NC_053028.1, read as the reverse complement.
CGTTCACAATGGGTGTGTTCAAGATGTGTATGGGGTTCTGCGACAAGTACAAAAAATTAATTGGAGAATTTTGGTGGGGTGAGGAGGAGGGACACCGGAAAGTACACTGGATGGCTCGGGACAATGACGAGACCGAAGAGAGGAGGGGGCATTGGCTTTAGAGATATGGCTAGTTTTAATCAAGCCTTGCTGGCTAGGCAAGGGTGGAGATTGCTACAGAACCCGGACAGTCTTTGTGCAAGAGTGCTCAAATCGAAGTACTATCCAAATGGTGAGTTGTTGGACACGGTCTTTGCCTCAGATGCATCATAATCATGGAAAGGCATTGAGTTTGGGCTTGAACTCCTTAAGAAAGGACTTATCTGGCGCGTTGGGAACGGGAAAAATATCCAAATCACAAGAGATCAATGGATTCTGAGAGGAGAGGGCCTTAAAGTGGCTAAACCCTTAGGGAGGACGAGGATCAGATGGGTGAACCAACTCATAGACCCCACTAGTAGGAGCTGGAACCAAGAGCTTGTTCACAGGATCTTTAGCCCTTTCGATGCAACGGAAATCCTTAAGATCGGGATTCCGCAAAGAGAAGTGGAAGACTTTGTTGCATGGCATTATGAAAAAATGGGTGTTTTCACGGTCAGGAGCGCGTAGAGATTGGCTATGAATGTAAAGGGAGCCGGGGCACAAACATCTAGCCCATCGGCAAAGCACGACGACAGGAGCATATGGGATACCATATGGAAAGCGATGCTACCGGAGAAGATTAAATTTTTTGGCTGGAGGGTGGCTACGAATACTCTAGCAACCAAGTCAAACAAATGCAGATGCACCTTGGCCACGGACAACACCTGTGGTATCTGTGGCGCAGCGGATGAAAATGAATACCATGCGGTGGTATCATGCACTAAGAGCAGGGCCCTTCGCCATGCTATGAGGGCACACTGAAGATTACCGAAGGAGAATGCGTTCTGGTATACCGGGGAGGACTGACTACAGGGCCTCCTATGTGCAGGCACTGAAGATGTACGAAACAAGATCATGCTTCTGCTTTGGCGTGTCTGGTTCCTACGGGAAAATATTGTGCATGGCAATGGTAAGGAATCCATCTCAGGATCAGTGGCGTTCTTGATCATGTATGAGCAGGAGGTTAATGCATCACAGGACAAGAAAGACAATGCGAACAGTATCTGCTGTCGGAACCTGTTTGGGGATCAGGTTCTGCAGAGCCCTACAGTCACTACCAATCAGTGGTTGCCCCCGCCTGCTGGGACGGCTAAACTAAATACTAATGCAGCGTTTGATGCGGCTTCAAGGCAGAGCGTGTGCGGGGCTATTGCTAGAAACGAGCAGGGGCTGGCCTTTTTCTCGCTGGGACACAACCTGAACCAATGTGAGTCCGCGGAGGAAGCTGAAAGCCTGTCTCTGCTGTATGGTCTCTGAGAGCTGTCTAAATACTTTAAGGGTGCAATCTTAATTGAGGTGGACTGCCTTTCCCTGGCTAAAGCGCTGATTCCGGGTTCAACAAACAAATCAAGGCTCTTCCCAATCATTGCTAATATCAATGCTGAGCTAAGTGCCTTCAGGTCCTACAAGATTGATTGGATCAAAAGAGACCAGAATAAAGTAGCTCACCACCTAGCTGCTCATGCCAAGAGATCGGGCGACTTTCTCCAACTGGGTTGTACCGGATGAGCTGAAGGAGATATTATTAAATGATTGTAATACGACTGGTTGACCCGTTGCTGGGTGTTCCTCAAAAAATATTATTTTGACCCAGCCTTTTACCCCAGATGTGGGTCGTCTTCGTTGGGCTTGATTTGCATGGGTCGGTTTCATTGGGATTGGGTCGCACCTATGTTTTAGGGCGTATAATAAGCAAAACTAACGATTAACAGTTTCTAAAAAAACTAACGATTAACGACGTACGGGCAGAAGCGTTAACCCTTTTATTAGTAGGTATAGATATAGATTAGCTTGAGAATATCTAGAGAGTCTATAATTAGTAGACATACAGATAAGAAGTATAGATAGATAGATACAGATATGTACTCACTTCGTCCCTTTATGTAAGGTGTATTTATTTTTTGATAAAATTTCAGAATGTAAGTTATATTTTTTCTAGTTCCTCATAATTCTCTCACTAGCCCTTCAGAAAAACAAAAGTATATCTCTCCCGACTATATGTATCTCTTCTTATAGCAAAAAAAGAAAAGTATCTCTCTGTCGATTGCGCGTATCTCTTACTTCTTTGGACTCACTGATTTAGGGCATCTCCAACGCTAACCCTCAAACCGCCTGCATACGTCCGAGTCGCGTTGTTGGGACCATGGAAGCCATCCAACGCGGGCCTGTATCGGTCCGCAGGGCAGTCCGGACGTGTTTGCTCCCGCAAACCGGAGACGGATGTAGTGTGGCTTCGCGGGCGTCCGGGCAGCAACAACGCCCATTCTAACCGCCCTGACCCACCCAAACCCCCACCTTCCTCGCCTGCGCGCGTTCTCGCCCGACGCCAGCTACCTGCATTCATGTCGCCGTAGAGCACACCATTGCACATTGAAGACGGCTCAGGGCGGACGGGACCTCTCACTACATCCGTCATTGAAACGGCACGCCGGCCAAGGACGCCTTCGTTGCACGCCTGGCTGAATACGTCTCCTTGCCGCATTCAAACGCCTCCATTAAACCCACGTGGAAGCCGAGAAATCTACTCCGGCCACACATCCGTTCACGAGCAGGCCAACATTAAAAACAACACCGGGGAAGCCCTTCCCGTCCGCACGCAATTTAAAGGAGGCCAGACACCGAGCAAGAGTTGCACCACTCCGCCGCTTCCCATCTCCCCCTTTCCTTATTTTCTCCACCCTTTTGATGGCATCCGACGAGTAAGAAGAGCAATTCTCTAGCATAAAAGCCGGCTGGATGGCGATATGAGTGATGCAGCTCGCTCCTCCACCTCCAAGCCAGACGGAGCAAGTTGCCGCTCCAAGACAACTCTCGGAGAGTGGTGATGTGATGCCCGGATATTTAAGCTACAGTAAAACTCTCCTAATGATGCCATGTCATCTTTAATTACTATTGCTAAACTTTCGATGGATACCGAATATTACGAGGGTAATTATAGTGCAGCAAACATATTTTTATAAAATACCTAAATGCCCTAAAATGAAATAAAACAGAAAGAAAATACAAAAGGGAAAAGCAAACAGAAAACAAAAAAAGAGAAACCCCCCAGGCCGTGGCCCAACTGGGCCAAACCACCAGGCCCAGCCGGCCACCCACCGCCCCACTCCTTATCCACTACACCACCCCCACCCACTCCACCGACACCCCACACCCCCCTGAAAATATCTCCTCCCCCTCCTCTCTCCCAGTTTGGATCGGGATCGAGAGGAGGCCACCGCCGCCTGGAACCGCTCGACGCCGCCCGGACCGCCCGTCGCCGTTGGCCACCGCCGCCCGGAGCGCTTCCCCGTCGGCCTGCCTCCCCTCCGGCGCACGTCTCCGACCTCCCTCTCGAGCCCTGCTGCCACAGACCCTGCGGACCCCTGTGAGGCCTCGCCCCTCTCCCTCGCTCGCTCACCGTGCCGTGCCCGCGCCGTCCGCGCTCTCGCACGTGCCGCGCCCGCCGCGGCCCCTGCTAGCTGCGCCCGAGCCGCGCTCAACCTCGCCTCACGCCGCGACCCCCCCCCTTGTCGCCGCTCCCCGCACGCCCTCGTCCCGACCGTGCCTCGCCTCCTCTGCACACCGCGCCCGCCGGAGCTAGCCCGGGCTCCCCGCGCCCATCACCGCGCCCTTCCCATCGTCTGCTCGCGCACGTCGCCGGCCGCGACCACGCGCCGCCGTGGACCTGCTGCTGCTCCCTCGCGCTTGCCCGCAGCCGCCATCGCCGCTCCTGCCGCTGCTCAAGCCCGCCTGGCCACGGACGCCCCACGCTGGCCATGCCTACTGTCGCCCGAGGCCGCGCCCGGCTCCCCTCGTCCCTGCCCGTGGCCGTCTTGGTCGAAGCCACGCTCGGCCCGCCGTTTCCCCTGCCCTCCGCCCCTGCTCCGCTGTGGCTTGCTGCTCACTGGAGCCGCTGCTCACCGAAGCTCCCCGCCGTTCGCCGCCCCGCACGCCTCAGCTCGCCGGCACACCGGCGCCCGCGCCCGCCAGCCGCCCCGTCGGGTGTGCCCCCGTGGGCCAGCGCCCGTTCGGGGCTGTGCCCGTTAGCCCGTGTGCCTGCTATGGTTTCTGGGCCAATGACACAAGGGGCCCACGCCCCTGAACGTTTAAAAAAATTAAATTAAAAATAAATATGTTAACTAATTAATTAATTAAATTAATCCTATTTAATTAAACTAATTAGATTATTAACCTAATGATTAATTAACCTAATTAACTACTGTTAATTAGCTAATTAATTAGTATGACAATGGGGCCCACTCCCTAATTAATTTTGATTAGTTTAATTAAACTGTTTAATTAAAATGTGTCACTGACCAGTGGGACCCACTGGTCAGGTTGACCAGTCAACCCCCGTTGACTGCTGACGTCAGCATGACATCATGCTGATGTCATAAATCCATTTCAAATTAATTTAAATAATTAATTAAATTCCGGAAATTAATAAAATCTTTAGAAAATCATATCATTTAATCCATAACTCGGATCAAATTATTTTCAACATGAAAGTTGCTCAGAACGACGAGACGAATCCGGATACGCAGCCCGTTCGTCCGCCATGCATCCCTAGCATAGCGAACACGCAACTTTCCCCCTCCGGCTCCTCTGCCCGAAAACGCGAAACACCGGGGATAATTTCCCGGATGTTCCCCCCTTCACCGGTACCACCTCGTACCGCGTTAGGGCACACCTAGCATCACGCTTTGTCATGTCATGCATCGTCATGCATTTGTTTGCATTATATTTATTGTTTCTTCCCCCTCTTCTCTTGCTAGACACCGAGACCGACGCCGCTGCTACCCAGTACGACTACGGTGTTGACGACCACTCTCTCTTGCCAGAGCAACCAGGCAAGCCCCCCCTTGATCACCAGATATCACCTACTCTCCTCTATACTGCTTGCATTAGAGTAGTGTAGCATGTTACTGCTCTCCGTTAATCCTATCCTGATGCATAGCCTGTCATTGTCGCTACTACTGTTGATACCTTACCTGCAATCCTACATGCTTAGTATGGGTTGCTAGTAATCCATCAGTGGCCCTACATTCTAGTCCGTCTGCCATGCTATACTATCGGGCCGTGATCACTCAGGAGTTGATCACGGGTATATACTTATACATAATATATGATACTGATGATGACTAAAGACGGGTCGGCTCGTAGGAGTACCCGCGAGTGATCCACAGATTGGGTCCGAAAGGACGTTTGTCCCGATGGCCCTCTGAGTGGATCTTTGTGGCGAAGCGACAGGGTAGGTTGAGACCACCTAGGTGAGAGGTGGGCCTAGCCCTGGTCGGCATTCGCGGTTATTTCAAGATAACACGTTTAACGAGATCTTGGTATTTGATCTGAGTCTGGCTACTGGCCTATACGCACTAACCATCTACACGGGGACAGTTATGGGCACTCGACGTCGTGGTATCAGCCGAAGCCTTCGTGACGTCAGCGACTGAGCGGCGCGCACCGGATTGGACTGGAACGCCTGCTAGGCTAGGTCTGCTTCCGGCCGCGTTCGCAACGTGCAGGTGTGCAAAGGCCGATGGGCCCAGACCCCTGCGCCATAGGATTTAGACCGGCGTGCTACCCTCTCTGTTGTGCCTAGGTAGGGCTGCGATGTGTTGATCTTCCGAGGCCGGGCATGACCCAGAAAAGTGTGTCCGGCCAAATGGGATCGAGCGTGTTGGGTTATGTGGTGCACCCCTGCAGGGAAGTTAATCTATTCGAATAGTCATGTCCCTCGGTAAAAGGACGGCCCAGAGTTGTACCTCGACCTTATGACAACTAGAACCGAATACTTAATAAAACACACCCTTCCAAGTGCTAGATACAACGGGTGGTCGCTCTCTCACAGGGCGACGAGGGGAGGATCATCGGTTAGGATTATGCTATGCGATGCTACTTGGTGAATTTAGCATCTAATCTCTTCTGCATGCTGCAAGATGGAGGTGGCCAGAAGCGTAGTCTTCGATAGGACTAGCTATCCCCTCTTATTCCGGCATTCTGCAGTTCAGTCCACATATGATACCCTTATTCCATTTGATACTAGTGCATACATATGTAGTGTAGCTCCTTGCTTGTGAGTACTTTGGATGAGTACTCACGGTTGCTTTTCTCCCCCTTTTCCCCCTTTCTATACTCGATTGCTACGACCAGACGATGGAGCCCAGGAGCCAGACGCCACCGTCGACGACGACGACTACTACTCGGGAGGTGCCTACTACTACGTACAGCCCATTGACGGCGACCAGGAGTAGTTAGGAGGATCCCAGGAAGGAGGCCTGCGCCTCTTTCGATCTGTATCCTAGTTTGAGTTAGCCTTCTTAAGGCAAACTTGTTTAACTTATGTCTGTACTCAGATATTGTTGCTTCCGCTGACTCGTCTAAGATCGAGCTCTTGTATTCGAGCCCTCGAGGCCCCTGGCTTGTAATATGATGCTTGTATGACTTATTTTATTTGTAGAGTTGTGTTGTGATATCTTCCCGTGAGTCCCTGATCTTGATCGTACACGTTTGCGTGTATGATTAGTGTACAATTGAATCGGGGGCGTCACAAGTTGGTATCAGAGCCGACTGCCTGTAGGAATCCTCCTTCCACACTCCTTGGCCGAAGTTGAGTCTAGATATTAGAAAACTTTTACTAACATGGTTGTGTCCCTTAGGGGCCCACGTCGCCATCTGGGTGGTATTAGGATCTTTTACTCCTCGATCCTTACTCTGGGGCTCTGAACTCTCTCCTACTCGGATTAAACGATTTTACTAACTTTAACATTAGGATCCCGTGACCACGTTCACCCCAAAGTTGGATAAGCCCTAGCTATTCATTAGAGTAGTATATTGAATTATCCACACTATCAGTTGACTCCTTTGAAACATCTTTGTTTTCAGATGGAACCCACGAGACAGGTCGTGCGCCACACGAGGCCATTGGTGCCTCAGGATCACTTGCTGTGTTGGTTGAGATGATGACCTATCTGGGTTATCACTGGCACCCTGAGTACACTGTCTTCGAGGAGTACCAGGACTTTAACCAGGAGCAGTACCGTGTCATCGTCCACCTCTACTCTCGGGAGTATGACTCCACTACCATGCTGCACACTGCTCATGGTGTTGGAGTGACTATCGACATGGCGGTCCACGATGCTGCTTATGCTGCTCTGACACGTCTTCGTGGAGAGTATCAGGAGTTGGACACCTCCCCCTTCAGGCACATTGTTATCGCATCCGATGATGGTGCGGAAGGATACTACACTGCTGCCTACTCCACTGTCACCCGAGAGCCCTTCTACCATCAGAACCTGGTTCTGCATGCTGATGGGCTGGATAGAGCTAACCGAGCTCTTCGCCACGAGCTGTACACCACCCGTCAGCACCTGTATCGTGCTCTGACGCTGTTGCACCCGTCTGTCCGCTCTGGTGATCTGTCGCGTTCTGCGATCTACCCTGCCAGGACCGTGATGCCCCAGGGCGTCGGCTGGCCAGATGTGGGAGGCTACTCTCCCGCGCTTGGTCCTCTCCTGCCACCTGCGCATCGGGTTCCGCACCAGAGTATCCGCGGACCCCAGGCTACTCGCGTGGAGGTCTTCCCTTCGCGTCACTACCAGCTGTCAGGCTATACCTACCTCCACAGTTCCTCTTGGGACTGATGTAGGCTTGCTTGTTAGTGTTAGATGCATTCGCCGCGAGCCTGCGTGCCGCCTATGATGTATTAGTCTATGTACTGATCTCTGTGTACCGAACACTAGGCATGATCTCTTTTGTAAGATATGCCGACCTACTATGTAGTATCTATCGTGCTGCTTTCATTGTGCATGTTTCATCATGAATGATTCTTGTCTTTGCAAATTTCTCGATGCTGAACTACCCCTGTTATATATTAGCAGGATGGTTAGACCAGGTGGTCGTGGTCGTGGTGGCACCGCCCCACCACCGCCTGAGTACATGGCTGGGATGATGCAACAGTTTGAGCTGAATCGTCAGTTCATGGAGAATATTATGGCTCAGTTTCCTTGCCCCAATATGAACCAGCAGCCAACCCAAGTGACTATGCAGGATTTCATGCGCCTCAACCCAATCGTGTACCGCAGCTCAACTCAGCCTCTGGATGCTGATGACTGGCTCCGTGACATCACCTATGAGATGGAGTCTGCTGATGTAGCCCCTGCCAGCTACGTCACCTTTGCTTCTTTCTTCCTGAAAGGACCCGCAGCTCAATGGTGGGACAGCCACAGGCATACTCTGCCAGCTGGAACAATCATCATCTGGCCAGACTTCCAAGCTGCCTTCCGTACTTGCTTCATTCCTCAGGGAGTCATGGACCGGAAGAAGCGTGAGTTCCGCAACCTCACCCAAGGCAACAAAACTGTGGAAGCTTATCAGCGGGAGTTCCTGGACTTGTCCCGCTATGCCGAAGAGGACATTGCAACTGATGCACGTAGATAGGAGAAGTTCCGTGATGGCCTTCAAGCTGACATCAAGCTCGCACTTCTAGTGCATGACTTTGCTGATTTCGCCACCCTGGTGAACAAGGCCATCAATGTCGAAATTAGTCTGCAGGAATACCAAGGCTCTCACAGGCGCAACCGTGACACGGGCTCATCTTCGGGCCCGTCCTCGCAGAAGCGCAAGATATGGATTCCCAACAGCATGTACCAGCCGAATGCACCTGCCCCAAGGCAGACCTATGCTGCACCTCGTCTGCCTGCTCCACCAACTAGGCAGCCAAGACTTCCAGCTCCACCACCACAAACTCCTGTTCCCACTCCCAATAATGGTCTGTGCTTCAGGTGTGGTCAACCAGGACACCATGCTAGGGAATGCAACCAGAACTAGAATCAACTGGCCCTCCCAGCAACTGGTCGTGGAAGCAACCAGCCCCGCAACAACAATGCCAAGTCTTATGGTCGTGTTCATGCCAACTACGTTGATCTCAATGAAGTTCTAGACCAGCCCGCTACCGTGATGGGACACTCCTCGTAAATTCAGCACCAGCATCTGTTTTATTTGATACAGGTGCATCACATTCATTCATGTCAGAGGATTTTGCATTCATGCATGGCATTAAAAGCGAGGGCCTGAACACTTCGCTATTAGTACATACTCCCGCGGGCCAATGTCGGACCTCCATGATTTGCAACGACGTCCCCGTTGAAATCGAAGGACTGGAATTCCTTGCTTCTCCCATCGTACTGAAGTCTTGTAGCATCGACCTCATTCTGGGAATGGATTGGTTGAAAGCGCATACTGCTTCTATAGTTTGCGCCACTAAGGTCGTCCATCTGCTACACCCTTCTGATGAAATAATTGCTTACCAAGCTCATCTAGTTCAGAACGCCGAGGCATGGCTTTATGCCTTAAATGCGTTGAACGCTGCACCACTCGAGGGCATTGAAAACATTCCCGTCGTTCGTCAATTCCAAGACATCTTCCCAGAAGAACTTCTAGGGATTCCCCCTGCTAGAGCTGTCGAATTCATCATCGACTTGAAACCCGGCACCACCCCTATAGCCAAACGACCTTACAAGATGCCGCCACATGAACTCATTGAGCTTAAGGAGGAAATCGACAAATCTCTTGTCAAAGGTTTCATTCGCCCAAGTTGCTCTCCTTGGGGAGCACCTTCTCTCTTTGTTAAGAAGGATGGGACAAACCGATTAGTCCAAGACTACCGTCCTATAAACCAAGCTACCATTCAGAATAAATATCCTCTTCCTCGGATCAATGATCTTTATGATCAACTAGCTGGCTCATCAGTGTTATCCAAACTCGACTTGAGGTTGGGTTACCACCAGATCCATGTTCGTGAAGAGGACATCCCAAAAACCGCCTTCGTGACTTGGTATGGATCATACGAGTACACCGTCATGTCATTCGGCTTAACGAATGCTCCTGCCACCTTCTCCCGTCTGATGAACTATATATTCATGGATTACCTTGACAAGTTCGTCGTGGTTTATCTAGATGATATCCTTGTATTTTCCAAGAACAAAGAAGAACATACTGAACATCTTCGTCTTGTGCTGGAAAAGCTTCGAGAGCATCAACTGTATGCTAAGTATTCCAAGTGTGAATTCTGGCTCCCCGAAGTAACCTATCTTGGGCATGTCATCTCCAAGGATGGTATTGCCATCAACCCTGAACGAGTTCAGGCTATTCTCGATTGGACTCCTCCGAAGAATGTCAAGCAAGTCCGAAGCTTTCTCGGTCTCGCCAGCTATTGTCGTCGATTCGTCGAGAACTTCTCCAAGATTGCCAGGCCTCTGACTAATCTGTAACATAAGGGTGTCAAGTTCGACTGGACAGACAAGTGCCAGGAAAGTTTCCAGGCGCTCAAAGACAAGTTGACTTCTGGCCCCGTGCTTGCTCCACCTGATACTCAGAAGGACTTCGTCATTTACTGCGACGCTTCCCGTCAAGGATTAGGCTGTTTCCTAATGCAAGAGCGCAGAGTGATTGCTTATGCCTCTCGTCAACTGTTCCCTCACAAAGAAAACTACCGAGTTCACGACCTCGAGCTTGCTGTTGTCATTCATGCACTGAAGCAGTGGCGACATTACCTTCTCGGTAATCGTTGCGAGATCTTCACCGACCACCAAAGTCTGAAGTATCTGTTTACTCAGCCAGATCTGAACCTCCGTCAGCAGAGATGGATGGAGACTGTTGCAGACTTTGACGTGGGTATATCCTATACCCCTGGCAAGGCTAATGTAATGGCTGATGCCTTGAGCCGCAAGTCTTACTGCAACCACCTCCAGGTTCACAAACTTCAGCCCTCGCTTATCGAAGAATTTAGAAAGTTGAACCTTCATATTGTTCCTCCTGGAGCACTCGCTCCCCCTCCCCCGGAGTTCCGCAAGATGAATCTTCTTGTTGTTACTAAGGGTTCTCTAAATACCCTGGCTGTCGTACCAGATCTCGTAGCTGGTATAAAGACTATTCAAGGTTATGACTCTGAAGTCCATAAGAATAAATGCCATCTAGCAAAAGGAAAGCCCTCATTCTTCGCTATCGCCGACGATGGCGCCTTGTACTTCAAAGGCCGCCTAGTGGTACCATGTTCGAAGAAAAACCTGGATAAGACTAAAAGGGTTATGCAAGAAGCTCATGATACGCCTCTGTCCATCCATCCTGGTAGTACAAAGATGTACCAGGATATTCGTCAAAGATTCTGGTGGTCTAATATGAAGCAGGACATTGCTCATTATGTTGTTGAGTGTGACGTTTGTCGCCGTATCAAAGCAGAGCATCAAAGGCCTGCTGGAACTCTGCAACCTATCTCTATTCCTGAATGGAAATGGGACCATGTTGAAATGGACTTCGTCACTGGATTTCCCAAATCGCAGAAAGGTAATGATGCTATTCTTGTCGTCATTGACCGGCTTTCCAAAGTTGCCCATTTTCTGGCGGTCAAAGAGACAATCACTGCTAGTCAGCTTGCTACTCTCTACATGGCCAGAATTGTTTCACTTCACGGTATTCCACTGGTTATCAGTTCAGACCGTGGCAGCTTATTCACTTCAAGATTCTGGGCAAGTTTCCAAGAAGCTATGGGGACTCATCTGTCGTTCAGTACTGCGTTTCATCCTCAGTCGCAAGGACAGGTTGAACGTGTCAACCAAGTTCTCGAAGACATTCTTCGAGCTTGTGTAATTTCATTCGGCAAGAAATGGGAGGAATCTCTTCCATATGCCGAGTTCTCTTATAATAATAGCTATCAAGCTAGTCTGAAGATGTCCCCCTTCGAAGTGCTATATGGACGAAAGTGTCGGACCCCTCTGAACTGGTCGGAAACTGGGGAACGTCCACTCTTCGATCCGGATATTATCCAACAGGCCGAAGAGCAAGTCCGCATTATTCGCCAGAATCTCAAGACTGCTCAGTCACGTCAGAAGAGTCAGTATGACCGTCATCACAAAGACATGGTCTATCAACCTAGCGAAAAGGCTTATCTTCGAGTTACACCAATGAAGGGTGCTCACCGCTTCGGGATCAAGGGCAAGCTAGCTCCTCGCTATATCGGTCCCTTCACTATTCTCGAAAGGCGTGGAAAAGTGGCATATCAACTGGAGCTTCCGCCGAACCTTTCTCAGGTTCACGATGTGTTCCACGTGTCACAGCTCCGCCGTTGCTTCAAGGATCCAATCCGAGCAGTGGATCATGAAGTGCTCGAATTGCAACAGGACCTCTCCTATAAAGAGCATTCGGTCCGCATTCTCGACCAAGCTGAACGCCGCACACGTCAGAAGGCGATCAAGTTCCTCAAAGTCCAGTGGTCGAATCATTCTGAAGATGAAGCCACTTGGGAACGCGAGGACCGCCTACGTGATGAATACCCCGCACTGTTTCCTTCTACCTCCTAAATCTCGGGATGAGATTTCTTGTAGTGGAGGAGAATTGTGACGCCCGGATATTTAAGCTACAGTAAAACTCTCCTAATGATGCCATGTCATCTTTGATTACTATTGCTAAACTTTCGTTAGTTCAAACCGATTCAAAATCAATTCAAAAATATGGCAAACAACAAAAGTTTTTAAAAGTTGAAACAAAAATATTCGGTGGATGCCGAATATTACGAGGGTAATTATAGTGCAGCAAACATATTTTTAGAAAATACCTAAATGCCCTAAAATGAAATAAAACAGAAAGAAAATAAATAAAAGAAAGAAAATACAAAATGGAAAAGCAAACAGAAAACAAAAAAAGAGAAACCCCCCTAGGCTGTGGCCCAACTGGGCCAAACCACCAGGCCCAGCCGGCCACCCACCCCCCACTCCTTATCCACTACACCACCCCCACCCACTCCACCGACACCCCACACCCCCCTGAAAATATCTCCTCCCCCTCCTCTCTCCCAGTTTGGATCGGGATCGAGAGGAGGCCACCGCCGCCTGGAACCGCTCGACGCCGCCCGGACCGCCCGTCGCCGTTGGCCACCGCCGCCCGGAGCGCTTCCCCGCCGGCCTGCCTCCCCTCCGGCGCACGTCTCCGACCTCCCCCTCGAGCCCTGCTGCCACGGACCCTGCGGACCCCTGTGAGGCCTCGCCCCTCTCCCTCGCTCGATCACCGCGCCATGCCCGCGCCATCCGCGCTCTCGCACGCGCCGCGGCCCCTGCAGGCTGCGCCCGGGCCGCGCTCGAGTTCGCCTCGCGCCGCGACCCCCCCCCCCCCCCCCCCCCCCCCCCGTGTCGCCGCTCGCCGCACGCCCTCGTCCCGACCATGCCTCGCCTCCTCTGCACACCGCGCCCGCCGGAGCTAGCCCGTGCTCCCCGCGCCCATCACCGCGCCCTTCCCATCGTCTGCTCCCACACGTCGCCGGCCGCGACCACGCGCCGCCGTGGACCTGCTGCTGCTCCCTCGCGCTTGCCCGCAGCCGCCATCGCCGCTCCTGCCGCTGCTCAAGCCTGCCTGGCCACGGACGCCCCATGCCGCCCACGCCTACTGACGCCCGAGGCCGTGCCCGGCTCCCCTCCTCCCTGCCCGTGGCCATCGTGGTCGAGGCCACGCTCGGCCCGCCGTTTCCCCTGCACTCCGCCCCTGCTCCGCTGTGGCTTGCTGCTCACTGGAGCCGCTGCTCACCGAAGCTCCCCGCCGTTCGCCGCCCCGCGCGCCTCAGCTCGCCGGCACACCGGCGCCCACGCCCGCCAGTCGCCCCGTCGGGTGCGCCCTTGCGGGCCAGCGCCCGTTCGGTGCTGTGCCCGTTAGCCTGTGTGCCTGCTATGGTTTCTGGGCCAATGACACAAGGGGCCCACGCCCCTGAACATTTAAAAAAAATTAAATTAAAAATAAATAAATAAAAATGTTAACTAATTAATTAATTAAATTAATCTTGTTTAATTAAACTAATTAGATTATTAACCTAATGATTAGTTAACCTAATTAACTACTGTTAATTAGCTAATTAATTAGTATGACAGTGGGGCCCACCCCCTAATTAATTTTGATTAGTTTAATTATACTGTTTAATTAAAATGTGTCACTGACCAGTGGGACCCACTGGTCAGGTTGACCAGTCAACCCCCGTTGACTGCTGATGTCATAAATCCATTTCGAATTAATTTAAATAATTAATTAAATTCCAGAAATTAAGAAAATCTTTAGAAAATCATATCATTTAATCCGTAACTCGGATCAAATTATTTTCAACATGAAAGTTGCTCAGAACGACGAGACGAATCCGGATACGCAGCCCGTTCGTCTACCACGCATCCCAAGCATAGCGAACACGCAACTTTCCCCCTCCGGCTCCTCTGCCCAAAAACGCGAAACACCGGGGATAATTTCCCGGATGTTCCCCCCTTCACCGGTACCACCTCGTACTGCGTTAGGGCACACCTAGCATCATGCTTTGTCATGTCATGCATCATCATGCATTTGTTTGCATTATATTTATTGTTTCTTCCCCCTCTTCTCTTGCTAGACACCGAGACCGACGCCGCTGCTACCCAGTACGACTACGGTGTTGACGACCACTCTCTCTTGCCAGAGCAACCAGGCAAGCCCCCCCCCCTTGATCACCAGATATCGCCTACTCTCCTCTATACTGCTTGCATTAGAGTAGTGTAGCATGTTACTGCTCTCCGTTAATCCTATCCTGATGCATAGCCTGTCATTGTTGCTACTACTGTTGATACCTTACCTGCAATCCTACATGCTTAGTATAGGTTGCTAGTAATCCATCAGTGGCCCTACATTCTAGTCCGTCTGCCATGCTATACTATCGGGCCGTGATCACTCGGGAGTTGATCACGGGTATATACTTATGCATAATATATGATACTGATGATGACTAAAGACGGGTCGGCTCGTAGGAGTACCCGCGAGTGATCCACGGATTGGGTCCGAAAGGACGTTTGTCCCGACGGCCCTCTGAGTGGATCTTTGTGGCGAAGCGACAGGGTAGGTTGAGACCACCTAGGTGAGAGGTTGGCCTGGCCCTGGTCGGTGTTCGCGGTTATTTCAAGATAACACGTTTAACGAGATCTTGGTATTTGATCTGAGTCTGGCTACTGGCCTATACGCACTAACCATCTACGCGAGGACAGTTATGGGCACTCGACGTCGTGGTATCAGCCGAAGCCTTCGTGACGTCAGTGACTGAGCGGCGCGCGCCGGATTGGACTGGAACGCCTGCTAGGCTAGGTCTGCTTCCGGCCGCGTTCGCAACGTGCAGGTGTGCAAAGGGCGATGGGCCCAGACCCGTGCGCCATAGGATTTAGACCGGCGTACTGACCTCTCTGCTGTGCCTAGGTAGGGCTGCGACGTGTTGATCTTCCGAGGCCGGGCATGACCCAGAAAAGTGTGTCCGGCCAAATGGGATCGAGCGTGTTGGGTTATGTGGTGCACCCTTGCAGGGAAGTTAATCTATTCGAATAGCTGTGTCCCTCGGTAAAAGGACGACCCAGAGTTGTACCTCGACCTTATGACAACTAGAACCGAATACTTAATAAAACACACCCTTCCAAGTGCTAGATACAACGGGTGGTCGCTCTCTCACAGGGCGACGAGGGGAGGATCATCGGTTAGGATTATGCTATGCGATGCTACTTGGTGAATTTAGCATCTACTCTCTTCTGCATGCTGCAAGATGGAGGTGGCCAGAAGCGTAGTCTTCGATAGGACTAGCTATCCCCTCTTATTCCGGCATTCTGCAGTTCAGTCCACATATGATACCCTTATTCCATTTGATACTAGTGCATACATATGTAGTGTAGCTCCTTGCTTGTGAGTACTTTGGATGAGTACTCACGGTTGCTTTTCTCCCCCTTTTCCCCCTTTCTATACTCGATTGCTGCGACCAGACGATGGAGCCCAGGAGCCAGACGCCACCGTCGACGACGACGACTACTACTCGGGAGGTGCCTACTACTACGTACAGCCCATTGACGGCGACCCAGGAGTAGTTTAGGAGGATCCCAGGCAGGAGGCCTGCGCCTCTTTCGATCTGTATCCCAGTTTGTGCTAGCCTTCTTAAGGCAAACTTGTTTAACTTATGTCTGTACTCAGATATTGTTGCTTCCGCTGACTCGTCTATGATCGAGCTCTTGTATTCGAGCCCTCGAGGCCCCTGGCTTGTAATATGATGCTTGTATGACTTATTTTATTTGTAGAGTTGTGTTGTGATATCTTCCCGTGAGTCCCTGATCTTGATCGTACACGTTTGCGTGTATGATTAGTGTATGACTGAATAGGGGGCGTCACAGGCGAGTTGCCCCAGGCCGGCATGGGGCGGGGTGGGGGAGTACGGCGATAGGGCATCGTCGCTGTCGTGGATGATGCCGCTGAAGGAAATATGCCCTAGAGGCAATAATAAAGTTATTATTTATTTCCTCATATCATGGTAAATGTTTATTATTCATGCTATAATGGTATTAACCAGAAACATAATACATGTGTGAATACATAGACAAACATAGTGTCACTAGTATGCCTCTACTTGACTAGCTCATTGATCAAAGACGGTTGAGTTTCCTAGCCATAGACATGAGTTGTCATTTGATCAACGGGATCACATGATTAGGATAATGATGTGATTGACATGACCCATTCCGTTAGCTTAGCACTTGATCGTTTAAGTTTACTTCTATTGCTTTCTTCATGACTTATACATGTTCCTATGACTATGAGATTATGCAACTCCCGATTACTGGAAGAACACTTTGTGTGCTACCAAACGTCACAACGTAACTGGGTGATTATAAAGGTGCTCTACAGGTGTCTCCGATGGTGTTCGTTGAGTTGGCATAGATCGAGAATAGGATTTGTCACTCCGATTGTCGGAGAGGTATCTCTGGGCCCTCTCGGTAATGCACATCCCTATAAGCCTTGCAAGCAATATGACTAATGAGTTAGTTACGGGATGATGCATTATGGAACGAGTAAAGAGACTTGCCGGTAACGAGATTGAACTAGGTATTGAGATACCGACGATAAAATCTCGGGCAAGTAACATACTGATGACAAAGGGAACAACGTATATTGTTATGCGGTTTGACTAATAAAGATCTTCGTAGAATATGTAGGAACCAATATGAGCATCCAGGTTCCGCTACGTGTCTCGGTCATGTCTACATAATTCTCGAACCCGTAGGGTCCGCACGCTTAAAGTTCTGTGACGATCGGTATTATGAGTTTTTGTGTTTTGTTGTACCGAAGGTAGTTTGGAGTCCCGGATATGATCACGGACATAACGAGAAGTCTCGAAATGGTCGAGATGTAAAGATCGATATATTGGACGACTATGTTCGGACACCGGAAGTGTTTCGGGAGGTGTCGGATATATACCGGAGTACCGGGGGGTTACCGGAACCCCCCGGGGAGTATATTGGGCCTAATGGGCCTTAGTGGGAGAAGAGGAGGGCCGGCCAGGGCAGCCGCGCGCCCCCTCCCCCTCTAGTCCGAATTGGACAAGGAGGGGGGCGCCCCTCTTTCCTTCTCTTCTTCTCTCCCTTCCTCTCCTACTCCTACTACTACTTGGAAGGGGGGAGTCCTACTCTGAGTGGGAGTAGGACTCCTCATGGGGCGTTGATGACCCACAAGTATAGGGGATCTATCGTAGTCCTTTCGATAAGTAAGAGTGTCGAACCCAACGAGGAGCAGAAGGAAATGATAAGCGGTTTCCAGCAAGGTATTCTCTGCAAGTACTGAAATAAGTGGTAACAGATAGTTTTGTGATAGGATAATTTGTAACGAGCAACAAGTAACAAAAGTAAATAAGGTGCAGCAAGGTGGCCCAATCCTTTTTGTAGCAAAGGACAAGCCTGGACAAACTCTTATATGATGTAAAGCGCTCCCGAGGACACATGGGAATATCGTCAAGCTAGTTTTCATCATGCTCATATGATTCGCGTTCGGTACTTTGATAATTTGGTATGTGGGTGGACCGGTGCTTGGGTGCTGCCCTTACTTGGACAAACATCCCACTTATGATTAACCTCTATTGCAAGCATCCGCAAATACAACAAAAGTATTAAGGTAAACCTAACCATAGCATGAAACATATGGATCCAAATCAGCCCCTTACGAAGCAACGCATAAACTAGGGTTTAAGCTTCTGTCACTCTAGCAACCCATCATCTACTTATTACTTCCCAATGCCTTCCTCTAGGCCCAAACAATGGTGAAGTGTCATGTAGTCGACGTTCACATAACACCACTAGAGGAGAGACAACATACATTTCATTAAAATATTGAACGAATACCAAATTCACATGACTACTAATAGCAAGACTTCTCCCATGTCCTCAGGAACAAAAGTAACTACTCAAAAAGCATAAACATGTTCATAATCAGAGGGGTATTAATGTGCATATAGGATCTGAACATATGATCTTCCACCAATTAAACTAACTAGCATCAACTACAAGGAGTAATTAACACTACTAGCAACCTACTAGCACCAATCCCGGACTTGGAGACAAGAATTGGATACAAGAGATAAACTAGGGTTTTGAGATGAGATGGTGCTGATGAAGATGTTGATGGAGATTGCCCTCTCCCGATGAGAGGAGCGTTGGTGATGACGATGGCGATGATTTCCCCCTCCGAGAGGGAAGTTTCCCCGGCAACGGCGCCAGAAAAAGGTCTTGATAACCCACAAGTATAGGGGATCAATTGTAGCCTCTTTCGATAAGTAAGAGTGTCGAACCCAATGAGGAGCTAAAGGTATAACAAATATTCCCTCAAGTTCTATCGACCACCGATACAACTCTATGCACGCTTAACGTTCGCTTTACCTAGAACAAGTATGAAACTAGAAGTACTTTGTAGGTGTTTTTGGATAGTTTTGCAAGATAATAAAGAACGAGTAAATAAAAAGTAGGGGTTGTTTAGATAAAGACACAACTAAGTTAGGTTTAGTAAAGAGCTTGTTGTTACGAGAAAGTTATTTGTCCCTAGGCAATTGATAACTAGATCGGTAATCATTATTGCAATATTATTTGAGGGAGAGGCATAAGCTAACATACTTTCTCTACTTGGATCATATTCACTTATGATTGGAACTCTAGCAAGCATCCGCAACTACTAAAGATCATTAAGGTTAAACCCGACCATAGCATTAAAGTATCAAGTCCTCTTTATCCCATATGCAAACAACCTACTTACTCGGGTCTGTGCTTTTGTCACTCACGCCACCCACCATAAGCAAATCATGAACATATTGCAAACCCTATAGCGGGGATCCCTCACGCTTGCATGACATGGAGAGCACCATAGGACAGCACGAATAATAAAACATGCAACTCAAACCAATCATGATCATCAAATAACCCATAGGACAAAACGGATCTACTCAAACATCATAGGATAGCCATACATAATTGGGAAATAATATATTGCGTTGAGCACCATGTTTAAGTATAGATTACAGTGGGTAAAATAGGGTTTACACCGCTGCATAGAGGGGGGAAGATTTGGTGATGATGGCGGTGAAGTTGTTGGTGAAGATTGCGGTGATGATGATGGCCCCCGATGGCACTCCGGTGCCACCGGAAGCGAGGGGGGAGAGCCCGCTCCTTCTTCTTCTTCCTTGACCTCCTCCCTAGATGAGAGAAGGGTTTCCCCTCTGGTCCTTGGTCTCCATGGCATGAGAGGGGCGAGAGCCCCTCCGAGATTGGATCTGTCTCTCTGTCTCTCTCTGTTTTTGTGTTCCCAGATTCTGGCCTTTCACCGTTTCTTATATTCCCGGAGATCCGTAACTCCGATTGGGCTGAAATTTTAACACGATCTCTATCCGGTATTAGCTTTCTTGCAGTGAAAGAAGGGCATCAACCGCCTTACGGGGTGGCCACGAGGGTCTGGGGCGCCCCCCCCTGCCTCGTGGCCCCCTCGGGCATCGTCTCGCGTGGATTTTTCTTCCCAAAAATCACATATATTCCAAAAAAATCTCCGTCAGTTTTTATCCCGTTTGGACTCCGTTTGATATGGATTTACTGCGAAACAAAAAAACATGCAACAAACAGGAACTGGCACTGGGCACTGGGTCAATAGGTTAGTCCCAAAAATAATATAAGAGTGGATAATAAAGCCCAATAATGTCCAAAACGGAAGATAATATAGCATGGAACAATCAAAAATTATAGATACGACGGAGACGTATCAGCATCCCCAAGCTTAATTCCTGCTCGTCCTCGAGTAGGTAAATGATAAAAAAGATAATTTTTGATGTGGAATGCTACCTAGCATAATCTTGATCATGTAATCTAATCATGGCATGAATATTAAGACACGAATGATTCAAAGCAATAGTCTATCATTTGACATTAAGATAATAATACTTCAAGCATACCAATAAAGCAACCATGTCTTTTCAAAATAACATGGCCAAAGAAAGTTATCCCTACAAAATCATATAGTCTGGCTATGCTTCATCTTCACCACATAAAATATTCAAATCATGCACAACCCCGATGACAAGCCAAGCAATTGTTTCATACTTTTGATGTTCTCAAACCTTTTCAACTTTCACGCAATACATGAGCGTGAGCCATGGATATAGCACTATGGGTGGAATAGAATATGATGGTGGAGGTTGTGTGGAGAAGACAAAAAGGAGAAGATAGTCTCACATCAACTAGGCGTATCAACGGGCTATGGAGATGCCCATCAATAGATATCAATGTGAGTGAGTAGGGATTGCCATGCAACGGATGCACTAGAGCTATAAGTGTATGAAAGCTCAAACTGGAAACTAAGTGGGTGTGCATCCAACTTGCTTGCTCATGAAGACCTCGGGCATTTGAGGAAGTCCATCATCGGAATATACAAGCCAAGTTCTATAATGAAAATTCCCACTAGTATATGAAAGTGATAACTCAAGAGACTCTCTATATGAAGAACATGGTGCTACTCTGAAGCACAAGTGCACTAAAAGGATAGTAACATTGTCCCTTCTCTCTTTTTCTCTCATTTTTTTGTTTTTTTGGGCCTTCCTTTTTTTTGGCCTTTCTCTCTTTTTTTCTTTTTTTTTGTCCGGAGTCTCATCCCGACTTGTGGGGGAATCATAGTCTCCATCATGCTTTCCTCACTGGGACAATGCTCTAATAATGATGATCATCACACTTTTATTTACTTACAACTCGATACTAGAACAAAGATATGACTATATGAATGCCTCCGGCGGTGTACCGGGATGTGCAATGATCTAGCGTAGCAATGGCATCAAAAAATGGACAATCCATGAAAATATCATGATAGCTATCTTACGATCATGCAAAGCAATATGACAATAAATGCTCAAGTCATGTATATGATGATGATGGAAGTTGCATGACAATATATCTCGGAATGGCTATGGAAATGCCATGATAGGTAGGTATGGTGGCTGTTTTGAGGAAGGTATATGGTGGTTTATGTGTGACAGAGTGTATCATATCACGGGGTTTGGATGCACCGGCGAAGTTTGCACTAACTCTCGAGGTGAGAAAGGGCAATGCACGGTACCAAAGAGGCTAGCAATGATGGAAGGGTGAGAGTGCGTATAATCCATGGACTCACATTAGTCATAAAGAACTCATATACTTATTGCAAAAGTTTATTAGCCCTCAAAGCAAAGTACTACTACGCATGCCCCTAGGGGGATAGATTGGTAGGAAAAGACCATCGCTCGTCCCCGACCGCCACTCATAAGGAAGACAATCAATAAATAAATCATGCTCCAACTTCGTTACATAACGGTTCACCATACATGCAGGCTACTGGAATCACAAACATCAACACAAGTATTTCTACTAATCCACAACTACCCGCTAGCATGACTCTAATATCACCATCTTTATATCGCAAAACTATTGCAAGGAATGAAACATATCATATTCAGTGATCTACAAGTTTTATGTAGGATTTTATGACTAACCATGTGAATGACCAGTTCCTGTCATCTCTCTAAATAGATATAAGTGAAGCAAGAGAGTTTAATTCTTTCTACAAAAGATATGCCCACGCTCTAACAAATATAAGTGAAGCAAAAGAGCATTCTACAAATGGCGGTTTTCTATGTAAAGAGAAACAGGCAATCCAAACTTCAAATCATATAAGTGAAGCACATGAAGCATTCTATAAAGCCATACTCAAAAGATATAAGTGAAGTGCATAGAGCATTCTATAAATCAACCAAGGACTATCTCATACCAGCATGGTGCATAAAA
The DNA here is from genome assembly GCF_003073215.2 of Triticum urartu. Lineage (NCBI taxonomy): Eukaryota > Viridiplantae > Streptophyta > Magnoliopsida > Poales > Poaceae > Triticum > Triticum urartu. Next base: position 640,525,284 of record NC_053028.1, on the reverse strand, counting down.
CAAAAATGAAAAGTAAATGCAAAAGATGCTCCAAGATTGCACATATCACATGAATGAAACGAATCCGAAAACATATCGATACTTGTTGAAGAAAGTGTTGGGGAACTAGTAATTTCAAAAATTATCCTACACACACGCAAGATCATGGTGATGCATAGCAACGAGAGGGGAGAGTGTTGTCCACGTACCCTCGTAGACAGTAAGAGGAAGCGTTTAGCACAACGCGGTTGATGTAGTCGTACGTCTTCACGATCCGACCGATCAAGTACCGAACGTACGGCACCTCCGAGTTCAGCACACGTTCAGCCCGATGACGTTCCTCGAACTCCGATCCAGCTGAGTGTTGAGGGAGAGTTTTGTCAGCACGCGGCGTGGTGACGATGTTGACGTTCTACCGACACAGGGCTTCGCCTAAGCAACACTACAATATTATCGAGGTGGACTATGGTGGAGGGGGGCACCGCACACGGCTAAGAGATCAATGATCTAAAGTTGTGTCTAGGGTGCCCCCATGCCCCTGTATATAAAGGAGCAAGGGGGGTGTGGCCGGCCAGGGCTAGGCGCGCCAGGAGGAGTCCTACTCCCCCTGGGAGTAGGACTCCGCCCTTTCCTATTTGGATTAGGACTTGAGGGGAAGAAGGAAAGAGGGGGGCCGGCCCCCTTGCCCTAAACCAATTTGGTTTGGGCCTAGGGGGGCGCGCCCCATACTCCTCTTGCCGCCCTCCTTTTCCACTAAGGCCCATGTAGTCCCATTATGCTCCAGGGGGGTTCCGGTAACCTCCCGGTAGTTTGGTAAAATCCCGATTTCACCCGGAACACTTCCGATATCCAAATATAGGCTTCCAATATACCAATCTTCATGTCTCAACCATTTCGAGACTCCTCGTCATGTCCGTGATCACATCCGGGAATCTAAACAACCTTCGGTACCTCAAAACATATAAACTCATAATAAAACTGTCATCGTAACGTTAAGCGTGCGGACCCTATGGGTTCGAGAACTATGTAGACATGACCGAGACACGTCTCCGGTCAATAACCAATAGCGGAACCTGGATGCTCATATTGGCTCCTACATATTCTATGAAGATCTTTATCGGTCAAATCGCAAAACATACATTGTTCCCTTTGTCATCGGTATGTTACTTGTCCGAGATTCGATCATCGGTATCTCAATACCTAGTTCAATATCGTTACCGGCAAGTCTCTTTACTCGTTCCGTAATACATCATCTGACAACTAACTCATTAGTTGCAATGCTTGCAAGGCTTTAAGTGATGTGCATTATCGAGAGGGCCCAAAGATACCTCTCCGTCAATCGGAGTGACAAATCCTAATCTCGAAATACGCCAACCCAACAAATACCTTTGGAGACACCTGTAGAGTACCTTTATAATCACCCAGTTACGTTGTGACGTTTGGTAGCACACAAAGTGTTTCTCCGTTAAATGGGAGTTGCATAATCTCATAGTCATAGGAACATGTATAAGTCATGAAGAAAGTAATAGCAACATACTAAACAATCGTGTGCTAAGCTAACGGAATGGGTCATGTCAATCACATCATTCTCCTAATGATGTGATCTCGTTAATCAAATGACAACTCATGTCTATGGTTAGGAAAGATAACCATCTTTGATCAACGAGCTAGTCAAGTAGAGGCATACTAGTGACACTCTATTTGTCTATGTATTCACACATGTATTATGTTTCCGGTTAATACAATTCTAGCATGAATAATAAACATTTATCATGATATAAGGAAATAAATAATAACTTTATTATTGCTTCTAGGGCATATTTCCTTCAGTCTCCCACTTGCACTAGAGTCAATAATCTAGATTACACAATAATGATTCTAATACCCATGGAGCCTTGGTGCTGATCATGTTTTGCTCATGGAAGAGGCTTAGTTAGTGGGTCTGCAACATTCAGATCCGTATGTATCTTGCAAATTTCTATGTCTCCCACCTGGACTAGATCCCGGATGGAATTGAAGTGTCTCTTGATGTGTTTGGTTCTCTTGTGAAATCTGGATTCCTTCGCTAAGGCAATTGCTCCAGTATTGTCACAAAAGATTTTCATTGGACCCGATGCACTAGGTATAACACCTAGATCGGATATGAACTCCTTCATCCAGACTCCTTCATTTGCTGCTTCCAAAGCAGCTATGTACTCCGCTTCACATGTAGATCCCGCCACGACGCTTTGTTTAGAACTGCACCAACTGACAGCTCCACCGTTCAATGTAAACACGTATCCGGTTTGCGATTTAGAATATTCCGGATCCGTTTCAAAGCTTGCATCAACATAACCACTTATGATGAGCTCTTTGTCACCTCCATAAACGAGAAACATATCCTTAGTCCTTTTCAAGTACTTCAGGATGTTCTTGACCGCTGTCCAGTGATCCACTCTTGGATTACATTGGTACCTCCCTGCTAGACTTATAGCAAGGCACACATCAGGTCTGGTACACAACATTGCATACATGATAGAGCCTATGGCTGAAGCATAGGGAACATCTTTCACCTTATCTCTATCTTCTGCAGTGGTCGGGCATTGAGTCTTACTCAATTTCACACCTTCTAACACAGGCAAGAACCCTTTCTTTGCTTGATCCATCTTGAACTTCTTCAAAATTTTGTCAAGGTATGTGCTTTGTGAAAGTCCTATTAAGCGTCTTGATCTATCTCTATAGATCTTAATGCCTAATATGTAAGCAGCTTCACCGAGGTCTTTTATTGAAAAACTCTTATTCAAGTATCTTTTATGCTATCCAGAAATTCTATATCATTTCCAATCAGCAATATGTCATCCACATATAATATTAGAAATGCTATAGAGCTCCCACTCACTTTCTTGTAAATACAGGCTTCTCCAAAAGTCTGTACAAAACCAAATGCTTTGATCACACTATCAAAGCGTTTATTCCAACTCCGAGAGGCTTGCACCAGTCCATAAATGGATTGCTGGAGCTTGCACACTTTGTTAGCTCCCTTTGGATCGACAAAACCTTCTGGTTGCATCATATACAACTCTTCTTCTAGAAATCCATTCAAGAATGCAGTTTTTACATCCATCTGCCATATTTCATAATTATAAAACGCGGCAATTGCTAACATGATTCGGACAGACTTAAGCATCGCTACTGGTGAGAAGGTCTCATCGTAGTCAATCCCTTGAACTTGTCAAAAACCTTTTGCAACAAGTCGAGCTTTGTAGACAGTAACATTACCGTCAGCGTCAGTCTTCTTCTTAAAGATCCATTTATTCTCAATTGCTTTCCGATCAGCGGGCAAGTCAACCAAAGTCCACACTTTGTTCTCATACATGGATCCCATCTCAGATTTCATGGCTTCATGCCATTTTGCGGAATCTGGACTCACCATCGCTTCTTCATAGTTCGTAGGTTCATCATGATCTAGTAGCATGACTTCCAGAATAGGATTACCGTACCACTCTGGTGCGGATCTTACTCTGGTTGACCTACGAGGTTCAGTAACAGCTTGATCTAAAGTTTCATGATCATCATCATTAACTACCTCACTAATTGGTGTAGGTGTCGCAGAAACCGTTTTCTGTGATGAACTACTTTCCAATAATGGAGCAGGTACTGTTACCTCATCAACTTCTACTTTCCTCCCACTCACTTCTTTCGAGAGAAACTCCTTCTCTAGAAAAACTCCGAATTTAGCAACAAAAGTCTTGCCTTCGGATCTGTGATAGAAGGTGTACCCAACAGTTTCCTTTGGGTATCCTATGAAGACACATTTCTCCGATTTGGGTTCGAGCTTATCAGGTTGAAGCTTTTTCACATAAGCATCGCAGCCCCAAACTTTCAGAAACGACAACTTTGGCTTCTTGCCAAACCATAGTTCATAAAGCGTCATCTCAACGGATTTCGATGGTGCCCTATTTAACGTGAATGCGGCCGTCTCTAAAGCATAACCCCAAAACGATAGCGGTAAATCAGTAAGAGACATCATAGATCGCACCATATCTAGTAAAGTACGATTACGACGTTCGGACACACCATTACGTTGTGGTGTTCTGGGTGGCGTGAGTTGCGAAACTATTCCGCATTGTTTCAAATGTAGACCAAACTCGTAACTCAAATATTCTCCTCCACGATCAGATCGTAGAAACTTTATTTTCTTGTTACGATGATTTTCAACTTCACTCTAAAATTCTTTGAACTTTTCAAATGTTTCAGACTTATGCTTCATTAAGTAGATATACCCATATCTGCTTAAATCATCTGTGAAGGTGAGAAAATAACGATATCCGCCACGAGCCTCAACATTCATCAGACCACATACATCTGTATGTATGATTTCTAACAAATCTGTTTCTCTCTCCATAGTTTCGGAGAACGGCGTTTTAGTCATCTTGCCCATGATGCATGGTTCGCAAGTACCAAGTGATTCATAATCAAGTGGTTCCAAAAGTCCATCAGTATGGAGTTTCTTCATGCGCTTTACACCGATATGACCTAAACGGCAGTGCCACAAATAAGTTGCACTATCATTATCAACGCTGCATCTTTTGACTTCAACATTATGAATATGTGTGTCACTACTATCGAGGTTCAATAAGAATAGACCACTCTTCAAGGGTGCATGACCATAAAAGATATTACTCGTATAAATAGAACAACCATTATTCTTTGATTTAAATGAATAACCGTCTCGCATCAAACAAGATCCAGATATAATGTTCATGCTCAACGCTGGCACCAAATAACAATTATTTAGGTCTAATACTAATCATGAAGGTAGATGTAGAGGTAGCGTGCCGACCGCGATCACATCGACTTTGGAACCATTTCCCACGCGCATCGTCACCTCGTCCTTAACCAATCTTCGCTTAATTCGTAGCCCCTGTTTCGAGTTGCAAATATTAGCAACAGAACCAGTATCAAATACCCAGGTGCTACTGCGAGCATTAGTAAGGTACACATCAATAACATGTATATCACATATACCTTTGTTCACCTTGCCATCCTTCTTATCCGCCAAATACTTGGGGCAGTTCCGCTTCCAGTGACCAGTCTGCTTGCAGTAGAAGCACTCAGTTTCAGGCTTAGGTCTAGACTTGGGTTTCTTCTCTTGAGCAGCAACTTGCTTGCTGTTCTTCTTGAAGTTCCCCTTCTTCTTCCCTTTGCCCTTTTTCTTGAAACTAGTGGTCTTGTTGACCATCAACACTTGATGATTTCTACCTCCACAGCCTTTAGCATTACAAAGAGCTAGGGAATTGTTTTATTCATCCCTTGCATATTATAGTTCATCACAAAGCTCTTGTAGCTTGGTGGCGGTGATTGAAGAACTATGTCAATGACACTATCAACCGGAAGATTAACTCCCAGCTGAGTCAAGTGATTATGGTACCCATACATTCTGAGTATATGTTCACTGACAGAACTATTCTCCTCCATTTTGCAGCTGTAGAACTTATTGGAGACTTCATATCTCTCAATCTGGGAATTTTCTTGAAATATTAACTTCAACTCCTGGAACATCTCATATGCTCCATGACGTTCAAAACGTCGTTGAAGTCCCGGTTCTAAGCCGTAAAGCATGGCACACTGAACTATCGAGTAGTCATCAGCTCTGCTCTGCCAGACGTTCTTAGCATCGTCAGTTGCATCAGCAGCAGGCCTGGCACTCAGCGATGCTTCCAGGACGTAATTCTTCTGTGCAGCAATGAGGATAATCCTCAAGTTACGGACCCAGTCCGTGTAATTGCTACCATCATCTTTCAACTTTGCTTTCTCAAGGAACGCATTAAAATTCAACGGAACAACAGCACGAGCCATCTATCTACAATCAACATAGACAAGCAAGATACTATCAGGTACTAAGTTCATGATAAATTTAAGTTCAATTAATCATATTACTTAAGAACTCCCACTTAGATAGACATCCCTCTAATCTTCTAAGTGATCATGTGATCCAAATCAACTAAACCATGTCCGATCATCACGTGAGATGGAGTAGTTTCAATGGTGAACATAACTATGTTGATCATATCTACTATATGATTCACGCTTGAACTTTTGGTCTCCGTGTTCCGAGGCCATATCTGTTATATGCTAGGCTCGTCAAGTTTAACCTGAGTATTCTGCGTGTGCAACTGTTTTGCACCCGTTGTATTTGAACATAGAGCCTATCACACCCGATCATCACGTGGTTTCTCAGCACGAAGAACTTTCGCAATGGTGCATACTCAGGGAGAACACTTATACTTTGATAATTTAGTGAGGGATCATCTTATAATGCTACCGTCAATCAAAGCAAGATAAGATGCATAAAGATAAACATCACATGCCATCAATATAAGTAATATGATATGGCCATCGTCATCTTGGGCTTGTGATCTCCATCTCTGAAGCACCGTCATGATCACCATCGTCACCGGCGCGACACCTTGATCTCCATCGTAGCATCATTGTCGTCTCGCCAATATTATGCTTCCACGACTATCGCTACCGTTTAGTGATAAAGTAAAGCATTACAGGGCGATTGCATTGCATACAATAAAGCGACAACCATATGGCTCCTGCCAGTTGCCGATAACTCAGTTACAAAACATGATCATCTCATACAATAAAATTTAGCATCATGTCTTGACCATATCACATCACAACATGCCCTACAAAAACAAGTTAGACGTCCTCTACTTTGTTGTTGCAAGTTTTACGTGGCTGCTACGGGCTTAGCAAGAACCGTTCTTACCTACGCATCAAAACCACAACGATAGTTTGTCAAGTTGGTGTTGTTTTAACCTTCGCAAGGACCGGGCGTAGCCACACTCAGTTCAACTAAAGTTGGAGAAACTGACACCCGCCAGCCACCTATGTGCAAAGCACGTCGGTAGAACCAGTCTCGCGTAAGCGTACGCGTAATGTCGGTCCGGGCCGCTTCATCCAATAATACCGCTGAACCAAAGTATGACATGCCGGTAAGCAGTATGACTTATATCGCCCACAACTCACTTGTGTTCTACTCGTGCATATAACATCAACGCATAAAACCTGGCTCGGATGCCACTGTTGGGGAACGTAGTAATTTCAAAAATTATCCTACGCACACGCAAGATCATGGTGATGCATAGCAACGAGAGGGGAGAGTGGTGTCCACGTACCCTCATAGACCATAAGCGGAAGCGTTTAGCACAACGCGGTTGATGTAGTCGTACGTCTTCACGATCCGACCGATCAAGTACCGAGCGTACGGCACCTCCAAGTTCAGCACACGTTCAGCCCGATGACGTCCCTCGAACTCCGATCCAGCCAAGTGTTGAGGGAGAGTTTCGTCAGCACGACGGCGTGGTGACGATGTTGATGTTCTACCGACGCAGGGCTTCTCCTACGCACCACTACAGTATTATCGAGGTGGACTATGGTGGAGGGGGGCACCGCACACGACTAAGAGATCAATGATCTAAAGTTGTGTCTAGGGTGCCCCCTACCCCTGTATATAAAGGAGCAAGGGGGGTGCGGCCGGCCAGGGCTAGGCGCGCCAGGAGGAGTCCTACTCCCACTGGGAGTAGGACTCCCCCCCCCCCTTTCCTATTTGGATTAGGACTTGAGGGGGAAGAAGGAAAGAGAGGGGCCGGCCCCCTTGCCGTAAACCAATTCAGTTTGGGCCTAGGGGGGCGCGCCCCATACTCCTCTTGCTGCCCTCCTTTTCCACTAAGGCCCATGTAGGCCCATTAAGCTCCCGGGGGGTTCCGGTAACCTCCCGGTAGTCCGGTAAAATCCTGATTTCACCCGGAACACTTCCGATATCCAAATATAGGCTTCCAATATATCAATCTTCATGTCTCGACCATTTCGAGACTCCTCGTCATATCCGTGATCACATCCGGGACTCCGAACAACCTTCGGTACATCAAAACATATAAACTCATAATAAAACTGTCATCGTAATGTTAAGCGTGCGGACCCTACGGGTTCAAGAACTATGTAGACATGACCGAGAGACATCTCCGGTCAATAACCAATAGCGGAACCTGGATGCTCATATTGGCTCCTACATATTCTACGAAGATCTTTATCGGTCAAACCGCATAACAACATACGTTGTTCCCTTTGTCATCGGTATGTTACTTGTCCGACATTCGATCGTCGGTATCTCAATACCTAGTTCAATCTCGTTACCGGCAAGTCTCTTTACTCGTTCCGTAATACATCATCCCGCAACTAACTCATTAGTTGCAATGCTTGCAAGGCTTTAAGTGATGTGCATTACCGAGAGGGCCCAGAGATACCTCTCCATCAATCGGAGTGACAAATCCTAATCTCGAAATACGCCAACCCAACAAATACCTTTGGAGACACTTGTAGAGCACCTTTATAATCACCGAGTAACGTTGTGGCGTTTGGTAGCACACAAAGTGTTTCTCCGGTAAACGGGAGTTGCGTAATCTCATAGTCATAGGAACATGTATAAGTCATGAAGAAAGCAATAGCAACATACTAAACGATCGTGTGCTAAGCTAATGGAATGGGTCATGTCAATCACATCATTCTCCTAATGATGTGATCTCGTTAATCAAATGACAACTCATGTCTATGGTTAGGAAACATAACCATCTTTGATCAACGAGCTAGTCAAGTAGAGGCATACTCGTGACGCTCTGTTTGTCTATGTATTCACACATGTATTATGTTTCTGGTTAATACAATTCTAGCATTAATAATAAACATTTATCATGATATAAGGAAATAAATAATAACTTTATTATTGCCTCTAGGGCATATTTCCTTCACAAAGAGGGGATGCCTTCCGGGGCATCCCCAAGCTTAGACGCTTGAGTCTCCTTGAATATTTACTTGGGGTGCCTCGGGCATCCCCAAGCTTGATCTCTTGCCTCTCTTACTTCTTCTCACATCGAAACCTCCTAGATCTTCGAACACTTCATCCACACAAAACTCAACAGAAAGCTCGGTAAGATCCGTTAGTATAATAAAGCAAATCACTACTCTAAGTATTGTTGCAAATCAATTCATATTTTGTTTTTGCATTGTAGCTACTGTAATATAACTTTTTCATGGCTTAGTCCATTGATATAAATTGATAGTTTCATCAAAACAAGCAAACTATGCATCAAAAACAGAATCTGTCTAAAATAGAACAGTCTGTAATAATCTGAACATTCACCATACTTCTGATACTTGACAAATTCTGCCAGAATTAGGAAAAATAAACAATTTGTATAGACATACAGTGCAAAAAGAATCAGAACCATTTGACATTCCAGTAAAAAATGTAAAATCGCGCACTACAGCCAATGTTTCTGTCCTGCACCGCACAAACCAACAAGCATCGTAAACATCCTAAAGGCAAACCTTGGCACATTATTTTTATTTTTAAACCTTATAAAAACACAAAAAATAAATAAATGACTCTCTAAAACTTCCGGGTTCTCTCCCTGGCAGCGCTTTCTTTAAAGCCATTAAGCTAGGAATAAAGTGCTCAAGTAATGAATCCACCCGGATCCCAAGGTATATCAAAGCCAATTTTAATTAACAATGATTTGTAATTTATTAGTGAGCGCAAAGTAACATATATCATGCAACAACGAAGTCTAACTCTCTTCCTATGCATAGGCATGTCATAAAAGAACAATTCATGCACACACAGTAAAGGCCAATGCATAGTATAAATAGTTTCTTGCAATTTTATCGTATTGGAAACATAGAGAGGTGGAGATATAGTTCCTCTCTCATAATAATTGCAAGTAGGAGCAGCAAGAACATGCATATTATATTCATTAAAATCATCATGTGTAATAGTAAAACGCAACCCATCAATATAATCCTTAATAAGAGCAATCTTCTCCGATATGGTGTAGTCGGGAGAATTCAAAAAGATAATAGGACTATCATGCGTGGGTGCAATAGCAACAATTTCATGTTTAACATAAGGAACTATAGCAAGTTCATCTCCATGAGCATAATTTATATTGGCATCTTGGCCACAAGCATAGCAAGCATCATCAAAAAGGGATATTTCAAGAGAATCAACGGGATCATAACAATCATCATAGCAATCATCCTTCGGTAAGCACGAAGGGAAATTAAACAATGTATGAGTTGAAGAGTTACTCTCATTAGAAGGTGGGCATGGGTAGCTAATCCGCTTTTCCTCCTTTTGTTCTTCACTCTCCTCATCATCTTTTTCATCCAATGAGCTCACAGTTTCATCAACTTCTTCTTCCATAGATTCCTGCAAAATATTAGTCTCTTCTTGGACAGCGGGGTAGTCATCAATATATGGTTCAACATAGGCATTAGAAGCATAATTATCATAGCAATATTTAAGTATGTCAAAATTTTCAGATTTGTAAAGAGTAGCATCATACGTTTCAATCAAAGAAGCAATTTCATAAGCACCCTTAAAAGCAACAAATTCTTCAATTTGTTGAACATCATAGTAACTATAAACACCCTTAGCATACGAAGATACGATTCGATTACCACTAAACTCGCATTGATAGGGAAGGTGTTTCTTAGGGTTTTTAGAACAACAAGTAATATCATATATTTCGCATAAATTCCAAGCATAGCATTGCAAACGATGAATTTGACCCAATAAAATTTTCCCTTTTTCAGATATTCGGTGTCGCACATAACAAGCATGCTCATCTAAAGATTTGCCCTCAACTAAGCTAGTTGGGGTTTCAGCACGAGCACATAGGGATCGAAGATGATCCAAGTAATAAGCTTCAGCAGTGTGATAGATTTTGAGTGGTTCTTCAACCATTGGTTTACTAGGTACAACTAATCTTTTTGGTATTTTGCGTTTCCTACCCATAACTAAAGATAGAAAACAACTAAGAACAGCAGACAAAAATTACTTAGTGATAAAGCAAACAAGCACACACGAGAATATTCACCCCACGCTATTGCTCCCCGGCAACGGCGCCAGAAAAGAGTCTTGATGACCCACAAGTATAGGGGATCTATCATAGTCCTTTCGATAAGTAAGAGTGTCGAACACAACGAGGAGCAGAAGGAAATGATAAGCGGTTTCCAGCAAGGTATTCTCTGCAAGTACTGAAATAAGTGGCAACATATAGTTTTGTGATAAGATAATTTGTAACGAGCAACAAGTAACAAAAGTAAATAAAGTGCAGCAAGGCGGACCAATCCTTTTGTAGCAAAGGACAATCCTGGACAAACTCTTATATGATGTAAAATGCTCCCGAGGACACATGGGAATATCGTCAAGCTAGTTTTCATCACGCTCATATGATTCACGTTCGATACTTTGATAATTTGGTATGTGGGTGGACCGGTGCTTGGGTGCTGCCCTTACTTGGACAAACATCCCACTTATGATTAACCTCTATTGCAAGCATCCCCAAATACAACAAAAGTATTAAGGTAAACCTAACCATAGCATGAAACATATGGATCAAAATCAGCCCCTCACAAAGCAACGCATAAACTAGGGTTTAAGCTTCTGTCACTCTAGCAACCCATCATCTACTTATTACTTTCCAATGCCTTCCTCTAGGCCCAAACAATGGTGAAGTTTCATGTAGTCGACGTTCACATAACACCACTAGAGGAGAGACAACATACATCTCATCAAAATATCGAACGAATACCAAATTCACATTACTACTAATAGCAAAACTTCTCCCATGTCCTCAGGAACAAAAGTAACTACTCACAAAGCATAAACATGTTCATAATCAGAGGGGTATTAATGTGCATATAGGATCTGAACATATGATCTTCCACCAATTAAACCAACTAGCATCAACTACAAGGAGTAATTAACACTACTAGCAACCTACTAGCACCAATCCCGGACTTGGAGACAAGAATTGGATACAAGAGATAAACTAGGGTTTACAGGTGAGATGGTGCTGATGAAGATGTTGATGGAGATTGCCCTCTCCCGATGAGAGGAGCGTTGGTGATGACGATGGCGATGATTTCCCCCTCCGAGAGGGAAGTTTCCCCGGCAGAACAGCCTCGCCAGAACCCTAGATTGGCTCCGCCAAGGTTCCGCCTCGTGGCGGCGGAGTTTCGTCCGAGAAGATGGCTTACGATTTTTTTTCCATCAAAATAGTCCATATAGCAGAAGATGGTCACCGGAGGGCTACCAGGGGGTAGGGCGCGCCCCCACCCTCGTGGGCAGGGTGTGGTCCCCCTGGTGAAGTTCTTGCGCTCAATGTTTTTTATATATTTGGAAAACATCATCCGTGAAGTTTCAGGACTTTTGGAGCTGTGCGGAATAGGTCTCTAATATTTGCTCCATTTCCAGCCAGAATCCCAGCTGCCGGCATTCTCCCTCTTTATGTAAACCTTGTAAAATAAGAGAGAATAGGCATAAGTATTATGACATAATGTGTAATAACAACCCATAATGCAATAAATATTGATATAAAAACATGATGCAAAATGGATGTATCAGGGCGCGCAATAGGAGGCCGGCCCCCTCCCACTCCTCCACTCCTTTATATACGGGGAGGGAGGCACCCCTTAGAGACACAACAATTGATCATTGATCTTTTAGCCGTGTGTGGTGCCCCCTCCACCATAATCCACCTCGGTCATATCGTAGCGGTGCTTAGGCGAAGCCCTGTGTTGGTAGCTTCATCAACACCGTCACCACGCCGTCATGCTGACGGAGCTCTTCCCGGAAGCTCTACTGGATCGTGAGTTCGCAGGACGTCACCGAGCTGAACGTGTGCTGAACGCGGAGGTGTCATACGTTCGGTACTGAGGATCGGTCGATCGTGAATACGTACGACTACATCAACCGCGTTGTCATAACGCTTCCGCTTACGGTCTACGAGGGTATGTAGATGACACTCTCCCCTCTCGCTGCTATGCATCACCATGATCTTGCGTGTGCGTAGGAATTTTTTTTGAAATTACTAAGTTCCTCAACAGTGGTATCCGAGCCAGGTTTATGCGTGGATGTTATATGCACGAGTAGAACACAAGTGAGTTGTGGGCGATACAAGTCATACTGCTTACCAGCATGTCATACTTTGGTTCGGTGGTATTGTTGGATGAAGCGTCCCAGACCGACATTACGGGTACACTTACGCGAGACTGATTCTACCGACGTGCTTTGCACACACGTGGCTGGCGGGTGTCAGTTTCTCCAACTTTAGTTGAACCGAGTGTGACTACGCCCGGTTCTTGTTGAAGGTTAAAACAACACTAACTTGACGAACTATCGTTGTTTGATGCGTAGGTAAGAACGGTTCTTGCTCAGCCCGTAGCAGCCACGTAAAACTTGCAACAAACAAAGTAGAGGACGCTAACTTGTTTTTGCAGGGCATGTTGTGATGTGATATGGTCAAAGCATGATGCTATATTTTATTGTATGAGATGATCATGTTTTGTAATGGAGTTATCGGCAACTGGCAGGAGCCATATGGTTGTCGCTTTATTGTATGAAATGCAATCGCCATGTAATTGCTTTACTTTATCACTAAGCGGTAGCGATAGTCGTAGAAGCAATAGTTGCCGAGACGACAATGATGCTACGATGGAGATCAAGGTGTCGCGCCGGTGACGATGGTGAACATGACAGTGCTTTGGAGATGGAGATCAAAGGCACAAGATGATGATGGCCATATCATATCACTTATATTGATTGCATGTGATGTTTATCCTTTATGCATCTTATTCTGCTTTGTTTGATGGTAGCATTATAAGATGATCTCTCACTAAAAATTTCAAGGTACAAGTGTTCTCCCTGAGTATGCACCATTGCAAAAGATCGTCGTGCTGATACACCACGTGATGATCGGGTGTGATAAGCTCAACGTTCTTATACAACGGGTGCAAGCCAGTTTTGCACATGCAAAATACTCGGGTTAAACTTGACGAGCCTACCATATGCAGATATGGCCTCGGAACACTGAGACCGAAAGGTAGAGCGTGAATCATATAGTAGATATGATCAACATAGTGATGTTCACCATTGAAAACTACTCCATTTCACGTGATGATCGGTTATGGTTTAGTTGATTTGGATCACGTGATCACTTAGATTATTAGAGGGATATCTATCTAAGTGGGAGTTCTTAAGTAATATGATTAATTGAACTTAAATTTATCATGAACTTAGTACCTGATAGTATTTTGCTTGTCTATGTTATTGTAGATAGATGACACGTGTTGTTGTTCCGTTAAATTTTAATGCGTTCCTTGAGAAAGCAAAGTTGAAATATGATGGTAGCAATTACACGGACTGGGTCCGTAACTTGAGGATTATCCTCATTGTTGCACAGAAGAGTTACGTCCTGGAAGCACCTCTAGGTGCCAGGCCTGCTGCAGATGCTACTGATGACGTTAAGAACGTCTGGCAGAGTAAAGCTGATGACTACTCGATAGTTCAGTGTGCCATGCTTTACGGCTTAGAACCGGGACTTCAACGACGTTTTGAACGTCATGGAGCATATGAGATGTTCCAGGAGTTGAAGTTAATATTTCAAGAAAATTCCCAGATTGAGAGATATGAAGTCTCCAATAAGTTCTACAGCTGCAAAATGGAGGAGAATAGTTCTGTCAGTGAACATATACTCAGAATGTATGGGTACCATAATCACTTGACTCAGCTGGGAGTTAATCTTCCGGTTGATAGTGTCATTGACATAGTTCTTCAATCACCGCCACCAAGCTACAAGAGCTTTGTGATGAACTATAATATGCAAGGGATGAATAAAACAATTCCCTAGCTCTTTGTAATGCTAAAGGCTGTGGAGGTAGAAATCATCAAGTGTTGATGGTCAACAAGACCACTAGTTTCAAGAAAAAGGGCAAAGGGAAGAAGAAGGGGAACTTCAAGAAGAACAGCAAGCAAGTTGCTGCTCAAGAGAAGAAACCCAAGTCTAGACCTAAGCCTGAAACTGAGTGCTTCTACTGCAAGCAGACTGGTCACTGGAAGCGGAACTGCCCCAAGTATTTGGCGGATAAGAAGGATGGCAAGGTGAACAAAGGTATATGTGATATACATGTTATTGATGTGTACCTTACTAATGCTCGCAGTAGCACCTGGGTATTTGATACTGGTTCTGTTGCTAATATTTGCAACTCGAAACAGGGGCTACGAATTAAGCGAAGATTGGTTAAGGACGAGGTGACGATGCGCGTGGGAAATGGTTCCAAAGTCGATGTGATCGCGGTCGGCACGCTACCTCTACATCTACCTTCATGATTAGTATTAGACCTAAATAATTGTTATTTGGTGCCAGCGTTGAGCATGAACATTATATCTGGATCTTGTTTGATGCGAGACGGTTATTCATTTAAATCAAAGAATAATGGTTGTTCTATTTATACGAGTAATATCTTTTATGGTCATGCACCCTTGAAGAGTGGTCTATTCTTATTGAACCTCGATAGTAGTGACACACATATTCATAATGTTGAAGTCAAAAGATGCAGCGTTGATAATGATAGTGCAACTTATTTGTGGCACTGCCGTTTAGGTCATATCGGTGTAAAGCGCATGAAGAAACTCCATACTGATGGACTTTTGGAACCACTTGATTATGAATCACTTGGTACTTGCGAACCATGCATCATGGGCAAGATGACTAAAACGCCGTTCTCCGAAACTATGGAGAGAGAAACAGATTTGTTAGAAATCATACATACAGATGTATGTGGTCTGATGAATGTTGAGGCTCGTGGCGGATATCGTTATTTTCTCACCTTCACAGATGATTTAAGCAGATATGGGTATATCTACTTAATGAAGCATAAGTCTGAAACATTTGAAAAGTTCAAAGAATTTTAGAGTGAAGTTGAAAATCATCGTAACAAGAAAATAAAGTTTCTACGATCTGATCGTGGAGGAGAATATTTGAGTTACGAGTTTGGTCTACATTTGAAACAATGTGGTATAGTTTCACAACTCACGCCACCCGGAACACCACAGCGTAATAGTGTGTCTGAACGTCGTAATCGTACTTTACTAGATATGGTGCGATCTATGATGTCTCTTACTAATTTACCGCTATCGTTTTGGGGTTATGCTTTAGAGACGGCCGCATTCACGTTAAATAGGGCACCATCGAAATCCGTTGAGACGACGCCTTATGAACTATGGTTTGGCAAGAAACCAAAGTTGTCGTTTCTTAAAGTTTGGGGCTGCGATGCTTATGTGAAAAAGCTTCAACCTGATAAGCTCGAACCCAAATCGGAGAAATGTGTCTTCATAGGATACCCAAAAGAAACTATTGGGTACACCTTCTATCACAAATCCGAAGGCAAGACATTTGTTGCTAAGAATGGATCCTTTCTAGATAAGGAATTTCTCTCGAAAGAAGTGAGTGGGAGGAAAGTAGAACTTGATGAGGTAACTGTACTTGCTCCCTTATTGGAAAGTAGTTCACCACAGAAACCGGTTCATGTGACACCTACAACAATTGGTGAGGAAGCTAATGATGATGATCATGAAACTTCAGATCAAGTTACTACCGAACCTCGTAGGTCAACTAGAGTAAGATCCACACTGGAGTGGTACGGTAATCCTGTTCTGGAAGTCATGTTACTTTACCATGACGAACCTACGAACTATGAAGAAGCTATGGTGAGCACAGATTTCGCAAAATGGCTTGAGGCCATGAAATCTGAGATGGGATCCATGTATGAGAACAAAGTGTGGACTTTGGTTGACTTGCCCGATGATCGGAAAGACATCGAGAATAAATGGATCTTCAAGAAGAAGACTGACGCTGATGGTAATGTTACTGTCTACAAAGCTCGACTTCTTGCGAAAGGTTTTCAACAAGTTCAAGGGGTTGACTACGATGAGACTTTCTCACCCTTAGCGATGCTTAAGTCTGTCCGAATCATGTTAGCAATTGCCGCATTTTATGATTATGAAATTTGGCAAATGGACGTCAAAACTGCATTCCTGAATGGATTTCCGGAAGAAGAGTTATATATGATGCAACCAGAAGGTTTTGTCGATCCAAAAGGAGCTAACAAAGTGTGCAAGCTCCAGCGATCCATTTATGGACTGGTGCAAGCCTCTCGGAGTTGGAATAAATGTTTTGATAGTGTGATCAAAGCATATGGTTTTATACAAACTTTTGGAGAAGCTTGTATTTACAAGAAAGTGAGTGGGAGCTCTGTAGCATTTCTAATATTATATGTGGATGACATATTGTTGATTGGAAATGATATAGAATTTCTGGATAGCATAAAAGGATACTTGAATAAGAGTTTTTCAATGAAAGACCTCGGAGAAGCTGCTTATATATTGGGCATCAAGATCTATAGATATAGATCAAGACGCTTAATTGGACTTTCACAAAGCACATACCTTGATAAAGTTTTGAAGAAGTTCAAAATGGATCAAGCAAAGAAAGGGTTCTTGCCTATGTTACAAGGTGTGAAGTTGAGTAAGACTCAATGCCCGACCACTGCAGAAGATAGAGAGAAAATGAAAAGTGTTCCCTATGCTTCAGCCATAGGCTCTATCATGTATGCAATGTTGTGTACCAGACCTGATGTGTGCCTTGCTATTAGTTTAATAGGGAGGTACCAAAGTGATCCAGGAGTGGATCACTAGACAACGGTCAAGAACATCCTGAAATACTTGAAAAGGACTAAGGATATGTTTCTCGTTTGTGGAGGTGACAAAGATCTCGTCGTAAATGGTTACGTCGATGCAAGCTTTGACACTGATCCGGACGATCCTAAATCGCAAACCGGATACGTGTTTATATTGAACGGTGGAGCTGTCAGTTGGAGCAGTTCTAAACAAAGCGTCGTGGCGGGATCTATGTGTGAAGAAGAGTACATAGCTGCTTCGGAAGCAACAAATGAAGGAGTCTGGATGAAGGGGTTCATATCCGATCTAGGTGTCATACCTAGTGCATCGGGTCCAATGAAAATCTTTTGTGACAATACTGGTGCAATTGCCTTGGCAAAGGAATCCAGATTTCACAAAAGAACCAAACACATCAAGAGACGCTTCAATTCCATCCGGGATCAAGTCCAGTTGGGAGACATAAAGATTTGCAAGATACATACGGATCTGAATGTTGTAGACCCGTTGACTAAGCATCTTCCATGAGCAAAACATGATCAGCACCAAGACTCCATGGGTGTTAGAATCATTACTGTGTAATCTAGATTATTGACTCTAATGCAAGTGAGAGACTGAAGGAAATATTCCCTAGAGGCAATAATAAAGTTATTATTTATTTCCTCATATCATGGTAAATGTTTATTATTCATGCTAGAACTATATTAACCGGAAACATAATACATGTGTGAATACATAGACAAACATAATGTCACTAGTATGCCTCTACTTGACTAGCTCGTTGATCAAAGATGGTTGAGTTTCCTAGCCATAGACATGAGTTGTCATTTGATCTATGGGATCACATCATTAGGAGAATGATGTGATTGACATGACCCATTCCGTTAGCTTAGCACTTGATCATTCAAGTTTACTGCTATTGCTTTCTTCATGACTTATACATGTTCCTATGACTATGATATTATGCAACTCCCGATTACTGGAAGAACACTTTGGGTGCTACCAAACGTCACAACATAATTGGGTGATTATAAAGGTGCTCTACAGGTGTCTCCGATGGTGTTCGTTGAGTTGGCATAGATCGAGAATAGGATTTGTCACTCCGATTGTCGGAGAGGTATCTCTAGGCCCTCTCGGTAATGCACATCACTATAAGCCTTGCAAGCAATATGACTAATGAGTTAGTTACGGGATGATGCATTACGGAACGAGTAAAGAGACTTGCCGGTAATGAGATTGAACTAGGTATTGAGATACCGACGATCGAATCTCGGGCAAGTAACATACCGATGACAAAGGGAACAATGTATATTGTTATGCGGTTTGACCGATAAAGATCTTCGTAGAATATGTAGGGACCAATATGAGCATCCAGGTTGCGCTATTGGTTATTGACCGGAGAGGTTGTTGGGGAACGTAGTAATTTCAAAAAAAATTCCTACGCACACGCAAGATCATGGTGATGCATAGCAACGAGAGGGGAGAGTGTTGTCCACGTACCCTCGTACACCGAAAGAGGAAGCATTAGCACAACGTGGTTGATGTAGTCATACGTCTTCACGGCCCGACCGATCAAGCACCGAAACTACGGCACCTCCGAGTTCTAGCACACATTCAGCTCGATGACGATCCCCGGACTTCGATCCAGCAGAATGTCGGGGAAGAGTTCCGTCAGCACGACGGCGTGGTGACGATCTTGATGTTCTACTGTCGCAGGGCTTTGCCTAAGCACCACTACAATATTATCGAGGACTATGGTGGAGGGGGGCACCGCACATGGCTAAGAGATCAATGATCAACTATTATTTCTCTGGGGTGCCCCCCTGCCCCTGTATATAAAGGAGCAAGGGAGGGAGGCGGCCGGCCTAGGAGGAGGGCGCGCCAAGGGGGGAATCCTACTCCCACCGGGAGTAGGACTCCTCCTTCCCTTGTTGGAGTAGGAGAGAAGGAAAGAGGGGGAGAGGGACAAGGAAAAGTGGGATGCACCCCTTGTCCAATTCGGACCAGAGGGGGGGCGCGCGCCTCCTTCCTTTTTGCCTCTCTCCTCTATTCCCGTATGGCCCAATAAGGCCCATATACTCCCCGGCGAATTCCCGTAACTCTCCGGTACTCTGAAAAATACCTAAATCAATCGGAACCTTTCCGATGTCCGAATATAGTCGTCCAATATATCGATCTTTACATCTCGACCATTTCGAGACTCCTCGTCATGTCCCCGGTCTCATCCGGGACTCCGAACTCCTTCGGTACATCAAAACTCATAAACTCATAATATAACTGTCATCGAAACCTTAAGCGTGCGGACCCTACGGGTTCGAGAACAATGTAGACATGACCGAGACACGTCTCCAGTCAATAACCAATAGCGGAACCTGGATGCTCATATTGGCTCCCACATATTCTACGAAGATCTTTATCGGTCAAACCGCATAACAACATACATTGTTCCCTTTGTCATCGGTATGTTACTTGCCCGAGATTCGATCGTCGGTATCTCAATACCTAGTTCAATCTCGTTACCGGCAAGTCTCTTTACTCGTTCCGTAATACATCATCCCGCAACTAACTCATTAGTTGCAATGCTTGCAAGGCTTATAGTGATGTGCATTACTGAGTGGGCCCAGGGATACCTCTCCGACAATTGGAGTGACAAATCCTAATCTCGAAATACGCCAACCCAACAAGTACCTTCGGAGACACTTGTAGAGCACCTTTATAATCACCCAGTTACGTTGTGACGTTTGGTGGCACACAAAGTGTTCCTCCGGTAAACGGGAGTTGCATAATCTCATAGTCATAGGAACATGTATAAGTCATGAAGAAAGCAATAGCAACAAACTAAACGATCAAGTGCTATGCTAACGGAATGGGTCAAGTCAATCACATCATTCTCTAATGATGTGACCCCGTTAATCAAATGACAACTCATGACTATGGTTAGGAAACATAACCATCTTTGATCAACAAGCTAGTCAAGTAGAGGCATACTAGTGACAATCTGTTTGTCTATGTATTCACACATGTATTATGTTTCCGGTTAATACAATTCTAGCATGAATAATAAACATTTATCATGATATAAGGAAATAAATAATAATTTTATTATTGCCTCTAGGGCATATTTCCTTCAGACGTGTCTCGGTCATGTCTACATAATTCTCGAACCCGTAGGGTCCGCACACTTAAAGTTCTATGACGATCGGTATTATGAGTTTTTGTGTTTTGATGTACCTAATTTAGTTCAGAGTCCCGGATATGATCACGGACATAACGAGGAGTCTCGAAATGGTCGAGACGTAAAGATCGATATATTGGACGACTATGTTCGGACACCGGAAGTGTTTCGGGAGGTTTCAGACATATACCGGAGTACCGGGGGTTACCGGAACCCCCGGGGGAGTATATTGGGCCTAATGGGCCTTAGTGGGAGAAGAGGAGGGCTGGCCAGGGCAGTCGCGCGCCCCCTCCCCCTCTAGTCCGAATTGGACAAGGAGGGGGGCGCCGTCCCCCTTTCCTTCTCTTCTTCTCTCCCTTCCTCTCCTACTCCTACTACTACTTGGAAGGGGGCAGTCCTACTCCCAGTGGGAGTAGGACTCCTCATGGGGCGCGCCATTGGAGGTCGGCCCCCTCCCCCTCCTCCACTCCTTTATGTATGGGGAGGGGGGCACCCCTTGGAGACCCAACAATTGATCATTGATCTTTTAGCCGTGTGCGGTGCCCCCCTCCACCATAATCCACCTCGGTCATATCGTAGTGGTGCTTAGGCGAAGCCCTGCGTCGGTAGCTTCATCAACACCGTCAACACGCCGTCGTGCTGACGAAGCTCTTCCCGGAAACTCTACTGGATCGTGAGTTTGCGGGACGTCACCGAGCTGAACATGTGCTGAACGCGGAGGTGTCGTACGTTCGGTACTGAGGATCGGTCGATCGTGAAGATGTACGACTACATCAACCGCGTTGTCATAATGCTTCCGCTTACGATCTACGAGTGTACATAGATGACACTCTCCCCTCTTGTTGTTATGCATCACCATGATCTTACGTGTGCGTAGGATTTTTTTTAAAATTACTACGTTCCCCAACAGTTGCGTTGTACTGCGCCTCCTGTGCCTGCGACCGTGCCATCCGCCGTCAAAACACGCATTGCCGCGCCCTGCCGCAGACATTGTTGAGGAAATCGTTAACTGGTAGCTGCTCGGTTCGCTAGCGAGTAGGGGATTAATCGGCTAATCGGCAAGTTAATCAGCCATTTAATCAATTAATCGGACGATTTTTTGGTTTATCGGCTACTCGGTGACCCTACGAGTAGGGATTAATCGGCAAGTTAACTGGTTAATCGGATGAATTCTTGAACAGGGGCCGCAGAGAAAGAAGCCGGTTGTGCGGAGCAGTGGCCAGCGCGTCCGCGTCCGCCGCTAACATCGAGGAAAAATAGAACACGGGAGGTCGCTGCTGCTTGGGTGCCAGGAAGGCCACCACCAACGCGTCGCTGGCTTGTACAGCGGGTGACCTGTCCGATACTTTATCTCAGACCATCCTGGGCATCCGTCTGGGCTCCACGGAAGCACCCTTCCACATCGGCTTAAGCACACTCTTTTGCCACCCCGATGAGCGGTGCAGCCGGACATAGGGAAGATACGGGAAAAGAATATGCCTCCGGGACTCCCGGCAGTCTGATGAGCGGGCTGCCAGACATGGTGAAGACAAATAGATCTGCCACGGCCGGATGTAGACTAGTGTAGTTTATCCGTGTCATGGGAATGGAGCTCCACGTGATCGTACATACACATAGTTTTACCTTTTTAGTTAAAATATGCCTAAAATATAAATGTTTTCGTCTTGTTTATATGAAGTCCGCTGTGTTTGCACGAATTCCATCCGGTTTGTTGCATAAATGTTTGAAATGTATGTGGGCAGCATTGGATGGCGGTCTCCCGCATCTGTGTCTATGGACCCCTCCCCCCTCCCTCCTTTTTGTCCGCGGACGGATGCGGGAGGGAATTTGTGGGTTGCCATTGAAGATGTCCTTACTTGCCTTTGACCAACAAATTTGCCAGGGGTAATTTTGTCATAACTTGTATAGAATTATGTGTCTTGGTCACCATGCTAGGAATGGAGGGAGTAGATAGATAGATCGGTTGGCTACATGCATCTACGTATCCTTTACCATCAATTTGACACAAGAACGGGATGCACCTAGCTACATTTAATTAGAGGTATCCTTCACCATCAATTTGATACTACGAGAAACGCACATGTGCCTACATTAAATAAAAACATATCCAAGTTGTATACATTTATCTCTATTAAGATATTGAAATCAACTACTCCATTGGCAACAATTAATTGGTTGCATCCACTTACCAATTGCCAACAATTTGATATACAAGAGTTAGATGTGCCTGCATTAAGTTAGAACATATCCAAATCATATATCTCTCAACTAATTAAAAGTTGTTCAATTAATTCATCTATGAGCAAAGGGAGTCTGAAAACTTGCACTATGGCTGCTATATATAGAGGCTGAGTGGTACAGAAGTCCTGCATAAACACATACCGACAGTACTACACAACATAGAACATGACCAACGCTAAAGTAGCTGGAGTGTTAAGCCTCCTAGTCCTTGTGGCTATCTCTTCTTGTCCATGCGGTAGATCACTGCCTCATTGATAAAAAGAAGGTGATGCGGGACTGTTGGCATAACATCGAAAAGAACTTTGGTGACCCGTTCGGGAGCCTATGTTGTGATACAATAAGAGATTCAAAAGACATCCACTGCGTCTGTGATCGGTTCACTGCTCACGAACTGACTGTGATCAGTCTATCCAAGTTTGCTACGGTTACACATAAATGCGGCAACGGGTTGCACGCACACACTCATTGTGCAGGTTGGCAAATTGTCATATTTGTACACACACACACACACACACACACATGTTGATATATGTGCACACTTTCTTATAATTGCTCATGTTCATCATTATGATGCAAAAATTGAAAATTTTGCAGGTTACCGTGTTCCCATCATAACGCTCCCACCTCCACCACCGGAAGGTGCCTAGACCTTCAATGTAATACCATTCTCGTAATGGAGAAATAATTGAATAAAGCAAAGAATGATTCGAGATGAATGGCATTTGCATAGTGTATTTGTCTTTGATGTGTAACTAGTTAAAACTATTAATGGCACACTGTGCGCTGGTGCGCCATTAATAGTTTTGGAAAAATAAAAAAAGTGGTAGTAATGGCACACCGTGTGTGTGGTGCGCCATTAGTAATGAGGACACTAATGGCGCACCTGTACCTGGTGCGCCGCTGCTATGGCTATAGCCCTTTTCCTAGTAGTATAACTCATGCATGGACGTATTTAAATTTGTGAAATTTGATTTTAAAAAGCAAGGTGGTACTTTTTTTAGTAACTAACCCAACTTCTATGTTTGATCGTCGGGAACAATGACACAGCCTGTGCAATCAAAAAGAAAACCAAGGAATATGAAGCCCATCAGAAAAATTTGGTGGTTGTAGAAAAATCCCAGTTAGGAGCGTATTGGCCCGGTATAGGTGACAACGGAGCAGCAGGAGAATTGATACAAAGCAGACCTAGCTTCCTCTAAAAAACAAAGCAGACCTACCCGTGCATACAAATTTGAAGTTTAATACAACATGCTAATTCACAACATCTAGTTTGTCTTGTTGGATATCGAGGTTGGAGTAGTTTGCGTGGTTATGAGTTTGACTCCCGCCCGACGCATTAATTTTTAGCACTTGAAGCCAGTAAAAAACAATGCGACCATGTGTTGCCGCACTTCCTTTGTCGTATATTATTAAAAAGAATGACCACTAAATAAGTAGTGGAACAATTGACTTTGCGTAGTGACGTCTCGGTTTTCTTTGTTTGCACATGTTTGTCAAACGGACAAAAGTAAAAATACAGAAGTAAAAAATAGCATACATATAAAAAGACTTAAAACGGGACGAAACAAAGTGGGACCAAACCAAGAGTATCTATTCTTTTTAATAGTAGGTATAGATATAGATAGATAAAAAAATTGGTCATAGCCTCGTCACTTGTTGTTTGCATTGGTATGATTACTGGTTATCATTGATTGATAGGATTTTAATGGAACATGGAATTAGAAAAAAAAAAGGCTTCCAATATGCGAAGGCATGTTCTGGTCGCTCTTACATGATCAGAAAACAAAGAAATCCATCTAAAAAAACATAGAAATCAGGACAAGAAATGGGTACACCAGATCTTGACTCTACAGAAATTAGCATCACATGGTATGTATAGACTCTACATAAAGGAATTAATCCTCATTACTGTCTAGGAACATTTACTAGATCTGCAGGGCTAGGGGAGCACACTAGTCTAACCAGGGAAATATCCTCGCGGACCTGATCCGTTCTCCGATAGTGATTTTTTTCCTTTGCTAGAGAAATTGCAATACACCATGCTCATCATACATACTAGCAATACATATATTTTATGAGAAAAAACCACTCAGATGTATTAATCAAAGCAGCAGTACAAACATCCTTGTAAAACAAATATTGAAGTCACTAGGGGTCGACCGTCCTCATCCTCTCCGAGACGATTGTATGCCTCTGCAAGCCGCACCGTCACCGTAGCAAGCCTAATATCGTTGATAAGTACTCTCTCCGTTCCTAAATATTTGTCTTTCTAGAGATTTCAAATGATCACCACATACGGATGTATATAGATATATTTTAGAGTGTAGATTCATTCATTTTGCTCCATATGTAGTCACCATTTAAAACCTCTAAAAAGACAAATATTTAGGAACGGAGGGAGTAGGTATTAGAGGGGCTCGTTGATAAGTTGATCCGCCATCGAGAGAGAGGGAGGTTTGGAAATGTGAGTTAGGGTTAGGTTTGGGATTTTTACTGCTTAAGGAAAATAAGCCTTGAGATTTGCTGTTGACAGGCGCTTGGTGTAAACTGCCAGTGGTTGATTGTAATATAAGACTGACGCACCCTTGGTGCAAATCGTTACTGGTGGATTGTATACCACGGACGTACTATATAGTTGGCCCATCATTGGTGTTGTCTTTTACTGGTAACATTTCACCACTCAACGGCTGCATATTGGATTCTGAAAAAAAAAAAAAACGGCTGCATATTGGGTTTGGCAACGGTCACCTTTTTTATTGAATCTTGCGCATTCTCCGACTTTTCAACATTGATGGTTCCGATCAGTTGTAAGTACTATCACTGATGGGTTTTCCATGCCTGTCAGTGGAGACCGATCCTAATGGGTGATACATTGAAATAGGTAAGAAGAATCACATATGAGAAAGAACTGGTGGATATCAATTGTCGTTCTAATGGGTGATATTTTTCTAACTATCGAGTGCTGGGCGTCTACGTAAAAAAAATCATCATACAACCCGAACAAGTTGATACAACCCGAACAACCTCTGTAAAAAAATCATCATACACGTATACATTGGCGAGGGCGTCTACGTTCCTACGGACGCCTCCACGGACAGGCGCGCGGCAGCTGATTGATTAACACGACCGGTCATACGTGTGCCGCCGTGCTGCTCTGGGCGGCTTGGCCCCCGACGCCATTAACCCGGATCCACAGAAATTCTCGGCGGCCGGACGGCCTTCTGCGGGCACGCGGCGTCGTCTATCCGGAAACGGTACCTCGACCGCGACCGCGCCCCGGCGATGCCGTGAGCGGCAGGGCGCGCGCGCGCAACAAGACATGCATCGTCTTTTCGCTTCGGACAGTGACCTTTACTTACCTGTTATTATTCCCCAGTGACCCATCTGCCCGACCCTGAAAAGATTTAAAATCCGAGCGTGCACGACTGCACGTACGCCGTTGATATGTGCATCCACGTCGACAGCACAGTACGTGGTGCCACCATCAGGCAGCAATAGCATTCAATAGCCATGGATGCATGCATGTACAGGCGTAAACAGTGGAGCGATGCCCTGGTCGCCGGGGCACGGAGAAGCAGACCCTCCACCTCACCAGCGCCGCACGCTCTCGTGCGCGACATTCCCTCCGTTTGAAGCTACGATCGGCCGGCCTCCGGTTCGACTGTGCAGTGCAGTACGCCGTCAAAATTCTCAGACCGCTTCCCGCACTCTGGCGCGGGCTATAAAAACGCCACCCCGCTCGTCCATTGGCAAGCCACGCCCGCTCTGTTCCATTGCTCAGTCAAGCTCAAGCCGTGCGTGTGGCTTGCAGGAGCTTCGTGCGTCCAGAGAGGCAGAGAGGGACTGAGGAGGGAGGTCGACGATGGCGAGCAGTATCCAGAGGGCGTCGTTCCTGCTCCAGGTCGTCCGGAGCTCGTCCCGCTCCCGCAAGAGGGAGGGCGTCTTCTCCGAGGCCGCGCCCTGGCAGCAGCCTATCTCCGGCTCCGGCAGGGCGCCCCAGCCGCGGCCGCCGGCGAAGCTGGACACCATCGTCGAGGAAGATTACAACTCCACCGCCATGACGCACGACGCCGGCTTCCAGGGCGGGGTCTCTTCTTCCTCGTCGCCGTCAACGTCGGCTTCAGCGCCATCGTCCTCGTCCTCGTCCATGGCCGCGGCCGGGGTCCCCAGAGCCTACCGTTTCGCCGCGCCAGTCACCAGCGCGCCGCACACGCGTTGTTGATCGATCGATCGATCGACGTCGTTGGTTACCTCGTTTTCGAGGCGCGGGTGGACGGTATATTTTTGCGACATTGACGAGGATACTACGTACAATCCTTCGCAACCTCGTTTATATGTTGCGAGGGCCATAATAATCAATCGAGATTAGCTCATGTATACTTAAGGAATCAAGCATTCTATGCATGTTTCCCGCGTTTAGACGTGGATGTAAAACGTATTTATGTTAAGGAGGTCAACGGCGAACTATACGTGATGCTTTATGTATCATGCATGTATAATGAACAAAGTGGCATGAGGTCCATTTTCCCTTCTACTATGCAACTATTTATCTGCATGTGCATGGAAACAAAGTGGCATGAACAAGACATAAGCTTAATTATCTATATGTACTCACTCGAAGAGCTACTGGGAGATAGCCGCGCTTGCTTTAGCTGGTTTGATTCAGTTAGGGTTCTTGTCTTTCAAAGTTCCAAACGAAAAACTTAGCACATCTCACTTTATGCCATCGATCAAATCAAATATTTCCTTGCATTGATATAGTGTCCACTAATAAATTGTTTTTTTCATACAAACTTTGACATCATTCTAAACCTTTGGCTTAGCATATCCAACCATTCTTACCTCCACCTCATCACTATATATAAATAAACTTAAAAATTAACTGTAAATTGCAGTACATTTGGCTACACCACATGGTTTCAATACCGCACTTTTAATTTGAGTTATGACCCCTCTTTATAAAAATAGATAGCACTTTAGAAAACAGTGTAGTCATCAATCTATATTTGTTAGCTACTCTCTCTAATTCACAGTATGAATAGCTAATTTGGACATTCATGGTGGAATAATTATATACTGTGAAAAATATACTTAATTACAATTATAATATCAGTTCTATAATTTGCATAAATTCTAAAACTATTATGAATCTGGGAGAGTAGAATGTAAGAGCAATTTATGTCGACAACAAAAAACGAGGTAACATTTTTTTAGTGTTTTCATGGCATACTTCCATTTCTTAACTTAAACTTATAAATTCCTAGAAAATATAATGAGAAAAGTAAAAAAAATTGCATCCAAGCATTAAGGTAGGATGATTTGGGAATTTTTACGCATTTTGTGTCACTAAGTTTATAGGACACACATAATTTACAAGATTTTTTTTTTGTTTACCTAGCCCACTAAATTGTTGTCTTGGCTCATTTTTTTCCCTCCTGATATTTGGGATCACTTAAAAAGTTAAAAGGGTAATTCCTATAACTATAAGCATCATATAGCACGGTCCACTCATGTGCCGCTCTTGACGGACCAGGCCATTAGGGAACTTTTTCCCAAAAAAAATCATGGTTCGGCCTTCCAGTTCTGTTTTCGGCCATTGTTTTTCTACTGCACTTTGCTGCGATTTTATAGGGATGTGTTGATTTTCTAGGAACCAGTTTTAGCCCATTTTCAAGTGTTCTCTTGGTTCTAGTTTTTAATTTTTTCTTTTACACAAACATTTTTTGGGGACACACGCAAACCAAGTTACAATTACACGAACATTTTTTATAGCTATATGATCCATCTGTAAATTTCATGAACATTTTATCACAATGCATGGCCAGTTTATTTGTAAAGTGTGAACTTTTGAATGTTGCATGAACATTTTTCAGAATGCATGAACAGTTATTAACAATATGTGAAAACTTTATTAGAATGCATGAACAATTTTTAATTCTATGAACATTTTCTAAACTGTAAACACTTTTTTCAATTGTATGAGTTTTGGTCAAAACAAAATACATGAACACCTTAATCGTGTGAACACTATTTAAAATTTTGTAAAGATATTCCAAAATGCGAGAATACTTTTTAGAGACATGATCATTTTTATAAACAACATAAACACATTTTAATATTTCATGAATTGTTTTTAACATTTGATGATTTTTTTCCAAACTTTCTAGAATATTTTAAAAAATATCTTCTATACTTAGCTAAATTATATTTACATATATTTTAAATGAATATGAAAAAGTAAGAAAATAAAACAAAACAATTCTGGCCAAGCCCCGCATAGGTGCGGGCGAGTTCGCTGATATTGTTGCCCGATGGGCCAGCCCAGTGCCTACTGGTGATGGCGGCAGTACCTTAACACTTGCCAAGAGCGGTGTATAACAGGGGTCCACTTAAACCCCTAAGCTATTCGTATGTGGTAGCCCTTTACCCCTCTCTAGCCTTGTTTTTAGAAGGACAAAACCATGCCAAGATTTATCTAACAGATAAATCCTGTAAATGATAGATATGAGAAACGAACAATATTTGTGTTATTTTCATATGCAAAAAATGACTTTTTTCTATCATGGAGAATTTTTTTTTGTTATACATTGTAACTTATCATATTTCTAAAAATATTGGGCTGCCTGAGCAGCCCACCTTATGGAGTTCCCACGGTCACAACACACGGCAATTCCTATTTGCTACACATTGCACACCCTAGCCACCGATAGATTACAAAGGGGCTGGCCCATATAAAACGTGAGGGCTCGAGAGGGTAAGCTCCCTATCGGTTTTAGAAGTTTTCAAAAGCTTTTTAGACCAATTTGGGAAGCTTCTAGCAGCTTTCGGACGGTTTCTATTTTTTTCCATTTTCATTTTCTAAACTGGGTTTTCTTTGATTTTTGTTTATTTTTATTTATTTTAAAGTTTGTTTATTAAATTTCTGATGTTTGTAAGATTTGTTAATTTCTTTCAAATTCTAGAATTTTTCCAATTGATGAACTTTTTACAAATTTATGAACTTTTCCAAATTCGTATTTTTTTCAAAATTATGAACTCTTTTCTAAAATTAAGATTTTTTCCCAATTTTATGAACATGTCAAATTCATGATTATTTTTCAATAAAATTGAACATTTCTCAAACCCCTAAACTTTTTTCAGGTCCATAAAATTTTGTCAAAAGTCAACTTCAACGATCGATGTGATCAACTCACAAATCGGTGAACATGTCAACCAGAAAAACCAAGTGAGAACAGAAGGCAAGAAAAAAACATGCGCTACAATGGCTGGCCCATACAACAACCTTCAGATGCTATAGGGGCAAAACGGCGCCTGTAGTGTTGTATTGGAGCTCCCTCCTCTAAAATAAAAGGACCTCGCAACAAATTTGATGTTAGATTTAAACATGCCAAATCAAAAGTTTTTTATGTCATATGTGTCTCGAGCCTGGCAATTACCTTGAGCCATGGCAAGTCCTGGAATATTCATTTTTTTGACAGGAGTTGCCATGCTTGTTGAAGGATTGCCATGCTCGCGACACGTAATTTTTCATCAAAAAATGTTTATGATTTATCATGCTTAAAAAACTAATGGCGTTTAGCATTTCCAAAAAAAAAGGTTCTCACATCGTAGTGCCAATCATATTTCCCGCTTGTAGGCGGAAAATACTTGAGGCGTGGACCGCGCTAGAGCGAGGTGGGCTGGCCCATTTCTGGGTTATGCCTTTGGGGTTGCTACTGCTTTATAACGGGTGGTTTTTCTTCTGCTTTTCTTTCATTCTTTTCCGCTCATTTTTCTTCTTGCTTTTTTAGTATGTCACTAGAAGATGGTTTTCCATTGTTTTTCTCCATGTTCGTTTTTTGTTACAGTTTTTCCTTCTCCTTTTCATTTTCTTTCCTTTTTTCTGATTTTTCTCTGTCCAATTTGTTTTTTTCTTTTTTGCATCTTTTTAAAAATATAGTTATTGCAATATACAGTGAAAGTCTTATCTAATACGTTTTTCCAATACCAACTGAACCTTTTTTAGTATACAGTAAACATTTTACAAATAAACATAGAATATTTTTAATATATGATGTACATTTTTATTATATACCCTGAACATTTTTAATATAAGACGGACTTTTTAAATTATATATTATATACATTTTTAATATACAGTAAACATTTTAATATATTGTGAAATTTTTTTAATATACACCGAACTTATTTATGAAACACATAACAAACTATTTTCTAAAATATATTTTTAATATATTGATCCTAAAAAATAACAACCAATTGTTTTATGAAAAACCAACTAAAAAACCTAATTTTCTGAAAATATATTAAACTAGCCAGAATCGCCGGCCCATTCATGCCTTGCTTCAGCGAAGCCTCCTCTGCTGGCGGAAAATAGGAGCTCTCTTCAGCGCACAGTTGTGTAAAAAAAAACTCCTAGCAAGTGCTAGCGCGAACTGTCATTTGATCAAGTGAAGTAAAAGTTGATCAAGTGAAGCTTTTGGGAAAGCAACTAACTGACGTATCCAAGCGGGCAGCATGGGGAGAGCCCCAGCATGCCACATGGTGCACCCCAGTACCGTCATGTGTCGCATGCTGGATGCACCCATGGGAGCATCGTGTTTATTATATCTTTTGCACCCGTTTTTGAATAATGCATGATCATTTTTTAGAATGCACAAACACTTATTAATAATATGTGAACACTTTTTTAGAATGCATGAACAATTTTTAATTCTATGAACATTTTCTAAATTGTAAACACGTCTTCAATTGTATGAGTTTTGTTCAAAATACATGAAGACCTAAATCGTGTGAACACTTTTTAATTTTTTTTAAAGATATTCCAAAATGTGCGAATACTTTTTAGAGACGTGATCATTTTTATAAACAACATAAACACATTTTAGTTTGTTCATCAATTGTTTTTCACATTTGATGATCTTTTTCCAAAATGTAACATTAACATATAAAAATGTAATTTTTTGCATAGTATTTTCACCAATGCAACACAAATATGAAGTCGATTTTTAAATGCTGAAATATATCAATTCACAAATAGATGACACAGAAAACAGCACAGCCAAACTAACTTCACTACTTTAACAATCCATATATAAAGATATAGTTGGAAACTTATTGAACTAAAATCATATTACAAGATTTGTCATAAATCATTTCATGTTTTATTATTTTATTTAACATATTCATATGGAATATAGCGCTCAAAGTTGCATTTGCAGATTGGACTCATATATATAATATCATGCATTTTCAACAACAGAAAGTCATGCATTTTTAATGGCCTGAGTATATCCTTGGTTAGAGTGAGTATGAAAAGGTATTCCTTCTTGGTAGTAACTGGTAATTAAAATCACAATGAATACTCAGGAAATCAATTTGCAGCCATGCATCTTGGTATATCCCGCACAAGCAATTTGATATTCATGCTTTACGAGAGTTAGGTATATCAAGAGATAAGAGAAGGATGTTCCACCGAGCTCTCTCAGAGCTCAGGCACTCTCGGCCGTTGGATCGGTTCGCTTGATGGAATTCAGGCCGTCGGATCAAGCCGCTGGATGACCTCGTCCGTCGGATCAAAGAAAAGTTACTGCTGAAATGAATAGTTACCCCGTTTCGTGCCACCGCCTGTAAAATTGGGTGGCCGCCGAGGGCATTTTCGTCATTTCACTCGCAGGGGGTATAAATCACATTGGCTCCTCTGGAGATGACCTAGCCGCCGCCTCCTCCCGCACTCGCGCTCCCTCCCCTCTTCCCAGCTGCGGCTCCCCACCCTCTTCCTCTCGCCCCCGCGCCGCCATCTCTGCCTCCTCCCCCCTCCGGCCGCCACCTCCGGCTCCTCCTCTCTCGCCGCTCGTCCTCCTCCTCCCGCTTCTCATCCCCGTCGCGCCTCCCTCCTCCTCCCCACGGAATCGCAGGCGGCCCTCCCTTGTGCTAGCCGCTCTCGGTGATGAAGGGCGACGGAGCCAGGAGCAGCAGCGGCGGGTTGATGCGGATGCGGCTGCGGCTCCCCTAGTGCTCCTCTCGTGCTCCCTCTTCTCATCGACGGCTTCTTCGGCTCCCTCCTCTTGGCCCAGGTAACATGGCCGGTGGCGGTGGCGGTGGATGTGGGGATCATGAACATCACCCTGTAGAGAGGATCGACGACGGCATGGGGTGGTTGCTCCAGCTGTTGTTGTTGCTTGGGGCTCAGGGTCAGTGTCGGCGTGCTGATCTTAGCACCCCTGACCTTCCTCGTGCAAACCCTAGGCTTCCAGCATGGATTGGTGGTGGCGGCGAAGGGAGGAGGCGTGGACTGGGACGGGGTTGGGTGAAGGGGAGGCTACACATGGTGAGGGGTGGCAAAGATCTCATCCTCTCCATACTCCAGCTTCCACTGCACACTGGTAGCCTCTTCTTTCTTTCTTTCTCTTATCTCTATTTTACTTTGTGCTTACTCTGTTGTGCTTGATTGCTTGCTACTTGCATTGAACATCAATGAATGCCACTATGGCAGCAGGGAGTAGTAGCAGTAGGTCAGCTCTGTCCCAATTGCAAATTTCTTTGTTATTGTGTACTGTTATAAGCAATGAATCTTTTGGATGACCTTGGTGATTTCAGAATCTGAAGTGCCATATTTAGTTGCACTGAGAGAGAGAGGGAGAGGGAGAGAGGGAGAGAGAGTGTGTGTGGGTGATGTTAACCACAGTTTCCTTTTGTTATCTAGATTGGAATTGGCCAGAAGAATGATGTAGACTTAATAGTCGACTATTCTATTTGTTGTTAATGCCAGTTCCACACATATATGTCGTTGATCTAGCTATTAGCATTATGGTGGCATACTTATGTATGTTATTTCTATTTGCAATGTTGCCCATTGGATGGCAGTGATTGTGTTGCTTGCACTGTGCTTGGGGTTCATATATTTTGCCTGAATGTTGTCGTGCCCCTCCAGAGTTATTTATCCATGTCGTTGACCGCCTCTATTATGATAGTTCTTTAACAAAGTGGTCACATTCCACAGGAAGAAGAACCCATAGTACTATGAAGTTTCCGCCAAGAGAAACTACAACTTTGAGAAGCACTTCCTTTACCTTGCATGGAAGCTGGTTAGGTCATTGTCTCTCTCCCACATTGCTTTCTTCGGAATTGGCTGGCCTACCTTGTGGGTATCCATCTCAGGTGCTCTTCTTCACCGTCCACTCGAATTCGATGTACCACATGCCCTGCAGTTAGCAATCTTTCTATCTTTTTAGGAGTCTTGATGTGTTATTTTCTTCGAAATGGATGATTTGTTTATGCGTGTTTGATAATCTACTTTGAAATGTACGACTTACTGCTTATTAGATTGGATTATACATGTTTGATTCTCTTCTTTGAACTGTACGAGTACCTGCTTATTAGCCCTGGAAAATGAATGGCTTCGATGGGTGCATGTGTGGTCAAGGGATGGTTTGGTTCATGCATCGTACTTACACCGTGTTATTTGTTGTTGATTTGTAGCACAAGCTGACATTGTTTAACATCTTAGGTGGATGTGCTTGGCCAGAAGAAGGAATGGACGCCATCAACCTCGCCCGCTTCTGCACAACGCAGGTATAGCGAATCGTCCTCCCTTCTAAGTTGTTTCCATATAATTGGATGAACAACCGCAGTTCAGTTTGGGCTTGGGCAGTGTGTGTTGATGCTTCGTGTGATTCAACATCGATATTTTGTTCCTATTGATTTACATGTTATACTAATGAAACTTTAGTTATCAAGGGTGTATAATATCTTGGAAGCTTAGTGTTGTAATTGAATGTCCTTCTGCGTTTAAGCTAAAAAATGTTCATCTGCATTGATTCATTTTTAGTTGAGGATGAAGGAGCAACATGCTCATAGTATTTGTATGAGGATAAGTTTGTTTTGTCGTCACATGCTCATTCAGCATCAGATGGTCTATTTTAGCATTGTTGGTTCATATTGTTTAAGGATGTGTCTATTTTGCCAGTACTGATATATCCTTAAGCTCCTATCTGATTAAGGATGTGTTTCTCTTGGTACTGCATGTCCATGCTAATTGAGCTTTCTTGGCAGGCGAAGAGTCCTCTCGCGCCCTGGACTTTAATTTAGTTACCTCTCGTTCATGCCACCACGTGTAATTCCAGTGACCCGCCGAGGGCACTGTAGCCGGCCGGTCGGAAGCCATTCTTTTTAGGGCGATGATGATTAATCATGGCTGAAATAAGTGTGCCTTTGAGCAATTGAGGCACTTGTGGGTATCAAGTTGGATCCTCCCTGTTGTCTCTAGAATCCTTTTTGATCTTGTGATACATGTTGTCCTATCCTTGGATGGTCATTCTTGTTGAGTGATAACCAAGGCAGCTCCATTGTGTAAACAGATTGATCTGGTGATAAGAGATGACGGGGGTAGGTTATATGATCAAGAAAAGGAGAATCTGAGCCCACTATGCAATGAACCTTGAACCCTTTTATTTGTATTTAAAGGTGTTGCTTATTTATGCTCCAGTGTTTATAGTTGTCTTATGCAAAGATTTCTTGTCTCTCATACCTTTATTGCATTTAAGTTGTTCTTGATCTTTTATTGTTTGTTGTTGGTCCTTGATTTAATCTGGTTAAGTAAGTTGCACTTTGTTATACTAGAAAGACTCGCTCCCAGCAAGTTAACGGTTGAATGGCTTATTTTAATTCGGTGTGATACTATTACTTCTATTTTTCCACAAGTTACCAGTTGCAGCTATTTTTTCTTACATGCTACAAATAATAATGTTACAGGATTTTTTGAGTGTTATTTGGAGATAATGTTGGATTGTTCATGTAAAGGGTGTCTGAGGTAGCATGTCCCATGTTGTTGTCTGCATCCATAGACACATTTTCGACTGCTGTGATTAAGTTGTTGGGTTAATCCGAGCCATTGAGCGGCCATTTCATTTTGTTTTCTTTAGTTTGTGCTGAAGCTTTTCCCAATTCTGTCTGCCACCCCTGCATTTTTTGGATCACACACCAGACTAAATGTAGTGAATTTTGAAGGATGTGTGTTTTGTTGGCTTTGTAATTTATTTCCTTGCTAAGTAAGCATTTTGGGGTTATTTTGTTTTGTTGCTACCTTCTGGACGACGGGCGGGCGGGCGGATCTATGGACGACATCACCACAACCATATTCTGATGGTCTAATCTCGAGGTGAAAATACTCTCTTTGTCTCTCATTTATGTTAGTTGAATAGTTACTTGATTTGATGTTGGTTAGCGTACTGCATGCTGTAAGGACATATTTATCCCTAAGTGTTTTGGTGATTGATGACAACGCATTTGCAGACTAATCGTGTGCTATGAGTATTCCAGACACTTCTTTGCTAGGCACAAGACGATTGGGTGCCCCTCGAAGACTGACGAAGACGGCGTCTTTTCTACGTTTCTTTTTGGTGGATTTGAGTCATAGGAAAGCCGTACTATTAAGAGGGGGTCCGCGTTGGAAAGGTTTGGGTGGAATCTTCACGTACACGTCTCCTTTTATCCCCTCCCTCTTCCTTGGAGCTTCCTCCGTTTTCCTGCCTCCTTTGACTGGCTGCTGTTGTGGTTGCGGTAGTACTGCTCCTGGATCAACGGTAGTACCGTAGGCACCCACGGTAGTACCGCGCGGTGGCGCGGTAGTACCGCTGGTGCCCACGGTAGTACCGCTCCCCTGGAGCCGCACTACCACTGCCCACCAGGCTAGTGTCGCCCCCTTTGCGGTAGTAGGAGCGGATGTAATTTTTTACATCCACACCTGCCGCGGCAGTACCGCTTCCGCCGTGCGGTAGTACCGTGCTATGCGGTCAGGCAGTAGTACCGCCCCTCGGCAGTACTACTGTGTCGGGTTTTTGCTACTTCCGTTTATTTGCGGAAGTAGGCACGGAAGTTCCCCTTCCCCCTGGCTGGGACTTTTGCCTTGCGGTAGTACCACATGGGGGGGCGCGGTAGTACCGCGCGTGCGGAAGTAAGCTTTGCGTCTGTTTCTGTGCTGGGGTCGCGGCAGTACCGTGGGTCGGTATAGTAGTACCGCACTGCCGTGCGGTAGTACCGCTTGGTTGCAAGCAGTAGTGCCGCGCGGCCTTGCGGTAGTACCGCTGGCCAGGCGCGGTAGTACCGCTGGCCGCGGGCTGGTTGGTGGGTAATGGTTGGATCTTTTCCACACACTATATAAGGGGTCTCCTTCTTCCCCGTTGACTCACCTCTTCCACCATTAAAGCTTCATTATTGCTCCAAGCTCCATTTTCGCCCGATCTCACTCCCTAGCCAACCAAACTTGTTGATTTGCTCGGGAGTGATTGAGAAGGCCCCGATCTACACTTCCACCAAGAGATATTTGATTCCCCCCACTAATCCCTTGCGGATCTTGTTACTCTCGGGTGTTTGAGCATCCTAGACGGTTGAGGTCACCGCGAAGCATAGTCCATTGTGGTGAAGCTTCGTGGTGTCGTTGGGAGCCTCCAATTGAGTTGTGGAGATTGCCCCAACCTCGTTTGTAAAGGTTCGGTCGCCGCCTCCAAGGGCACAAATAGTGGAATCACGGCATCTCGCATTGTGTGAGGGCGTGAGGAGATTACGGTGGCCCTAGTGGCTTCTTGGGGAGCATTGTGCCTCCACACCGCTCCAACGGAGACGTACTTCCTCTCAAAGGGAAGGAACTTCGGCAACACATCCTCGTCTCCACCATCTCCACTCTTGGTTATCTCATGCCTTTACTTGTGTAGCTTATTGTTTCATATATCTTGCTTGCTTGTGTTCCTATTCGTGTTGCATCATATAGGTTGCTCATCTAGTTGCATATCTAGACAACCTACTTTGATGCAAAGTTTAAATTGCTAAAGAAAAGCTAAAAATTGTTAGTTGCCTATTCACCCCCCTCTAGTCAACCATATCGATCCTTTCACATGCTATTTCTAATTTTTGTTAGTCCCATTCGCAACTACAACTTGCATGATAAGGACAATCGTAGGAAACATACTTGATATGCTGTCTTGTGGTAGCTTTGTCCAACCGTAGTGCCGTCGTGGTTTCGCGGGCTTTTTCAGATTTGAACCAGTTCAGATCTGACGCGGTGCGGTACTACCGTGCCCGATGCGCGGTACTACCGCTCTTGCGGTACTACCGCCCGTCAGGTGCGGTACTACCGTACCATGCGGTACTACCGCTCTGCAGACGCGGTACTACCGCGCCGGTCGTGACGCTAAGGTCGTACTACCGCTCCTACACCCGGTACTACCATGATCTTGCATGGTACTACCGCGTCTAAGAGACGTACTACTATCTTAGCTCCGCAGCTCTTGGCAGTACTACCGTAGGGACCAAATCTCTCTCTAGGCATTTATCATGTGTGCTTTCTGCTTGTTTCACTTGCTTTGTTGTGGTCTTTGCATTAATCTCTCTTGGCTGTTGTGGGTGTTTTTGCGTTCTGTGTCTCAGGTGGTGGCTCTCGCCGTTCCAATCCCAGTCGTGACACTGGCTCCAAGCGTCTGCGCAACCCCCAAGATGAAGCCCCAGAGGGCTCCAATGCCCCCAAGCGCAATGTCAAGACCACTGCCAGCAAGCAAAAGGAACCGGCTAAGGGCATGGATGAGATTTCAACCACTGAGTATGTCGAGCGCCGGAAGATCAATCCCTATGTGAATCCTCGGGCTATCCTCAGAGGCACCGAGTTGTTCTGGACCAAGCAACAGGCTCTCATCTATCTGGATGTGATCAAGAACAAGCAGACTACCTTCGTGGATGTCAAGTGGATAGACATGCATCACCTGCGGAAGGACAAGTTTCGTGACTATTTTGGAGAGGCTCTGGACTTGGTGGAGCAGTTTGCTATTGAGCTGGTGATCTCCTTTCACCTTGACTATGACCCTGAGCTCATCTATCAGTTCTTTGCCTCAGTGTACTTTCATCCCGGGGAGGAGCGGAGGATGACCTGGATGACCAATGGCCGTCAGCTGTCTGCTACATGGAAAGAGTTCATGGATCTGCTGCACATTCCTGATGACGGGCTTCACACCCCCGTTGGCGTTCGCCCCCATGCCAACTCTGAGTCTGCCAACAAGAACCAGCTTCAGCCCTTCCTTGTTGAGAAGGTACTCCCCAATGGCAAGTCATCTTGGGTGTTGAACTCCTTTCTGGATATCATGCATCGCATCTTCCGTAACACTCTGTTCCCACGCATTGGCGACAAGGACAAGGTACATGCATATCTAGTGGACATGTTGCTCTTGTGTGCAGAGGCACGTTCTTCTCAGACTCAGCCACTTGATGTCTCACACATCATGTGGTGTGAGCTTCGATTTGCGGTGTTCACTCGCAAGGTACCTATCTATGGACCGTACCTGTTTCTGCTGCTCTCCACCACTTGGGAGAAGATGTATCCAGGTGATGAGTTCCTTGCTCCAGACTGGATTCGCCATGAGTCCATAAGCCTCCGCGTCAAGCCCAACTGGGCCAACACCACTACCCGTGCTAAGGCATCTTCTGCTAGGAGGGCTGCTAGTGAGGGGGAGGCTGCTGTTGCTGAGACTGTTGCTGAGGACCGTGCTGCTAGGTCCACCACTTCTTCCTCTGAGCCATCATGGGCCAAGAAGCTGAAGGACAAGATGAAGACTCTCTTCTGCATGCAGGCGAAGGGACAGTACAGGGCTCACGTGACTGACAAGGAGAGTCGCCGCCGTGACAAGAAGGTGATGAGGCTCTTTGGAGAGGATGTGTCTGGCGGGTCTGAGGACGTCATCACACCTGAGGCTGCCTAGATGTCAAAGCAGGGCTACAAGTGGACCAGTTCAGAGGATGACCTCGAGGAGACTATCCCCGCCGCTAAGTCTGACGAGGAGCACGAGGAGCAGTGAGACGACTTCTCTGCCTGAGCCACCCCGTGTGTGTAGGTGTCCTCTCTGCCTTTTTGGCGTCTCGATGCCAAAGGGGGAGAGAGTGTAGGGATTTGTGTTGTGTCGTGCTTGGTGTGTTTGTTTGCTTTGTCGTTTGGACCTGTTTGCCTCGTTTGCTTTTGTTTGGTTTGTGCCCTCGAGACCTATCCTCCATATGGTGTAAGACATATGCACTCTATCTATCTTAGTTATCTTATGTTTGTACTATCTTGTCTAGTGATAGATATGCCTTGTCTCTATAATATAGGGGGAGCTCTGTTCCTATTCGTGCTCATCTAGGTGGCACACATTTAGGGGGAGCCCGTCTATATTATAGAGAGGAGGGGTTTGCATTTACTTAATAGTATTTTCCTTGTGCAAATCCCGTTTTGTCATCAATCCACCAAAAAGGGGGAGATTGTAAGGACATATTTATCCCTAAGTGTTTTGGTGATTGATGACAACGCATTTGCGGACTAATCGTGTGCTATGAGTATTCCAGACACTTCTTTTCTAGGCACAAGACGATTAGGTGCCCCTCGAAGACTGACGAAGACGGCGTCTTTTCTACGTTTCTTTTTGGTGGATTTGAGTCGTAGGAAAGCCGTACTATTAAGAGGGGGTCCGTGTTGGAAAGGTTTGGGTGGAATCATCACGTACACGTCTCCTTTTATCCCCTCCCTCTTCCTTGGAGCTTCCTCCGTTTTCCTGCCTCCTTTGACTGGCTGCTGTTGTGGTTGCGGTAGTACTGCTCCTGGATCAACGGTAGTACCGTAGGCACCCACGGTAGTACCGCGCGGTGGCGCGGTAGTACCGCTGGTGCCCACGGTAGTACCGCTCCCCTGGAGCCGCACTACCACTGCCCACCAGGCTAGTGTCGCCCCCTTTGCGGTAGTAGGAGCGGATGTAATTTTTTACATCCGCACCTACCGCGGTAGTACCGCTTTCGCCGTGCGGTAGTACCGCGCTATGCGGTCAGGCAGTAGTACCACCCCTCGGTAGTACTACTGTGTCGGGTTTTTGCTACTTCCGTTTATTTGCGGAAGTAGGCACGGAAGTTCCCCTTCCCCCTGGCTGGGACTTTTGCCTTGCGGTAGTACTGCATGGGGGGGCGCGGTAGTACCGCGCATGCGGAAGTACCGCCCCCAGCTTTGCGTCTATTTCTGTGCTGGGGTCGCGGCAGTACCGTGGGTCGGTACAGTAGTACCGCATTGCCGTGCGGTAGTACCGCTTGGTTGCAAGCAGTAGTACCGCGCGGCCTTGCTGTAGTACCGCTGGCCAGGCGCGGTAGTACCGCTGGCCGCGGGCTGGTTGGTGGGTAACGGTTGGATCTTTTCCACACACTATATAGGGGTCTCCTTCTTCCCTGTTGACTCACCTCTTCCACCATTAAAGCTCCATTATTGCTCCAAGCTCCATTTTCGCCCGATCTCACTCCCTAGCCAACCAAACTTGTTGATTTGTTCGGGAGTGATTGAGAAGGCCCCGATCTACACTTCCACCAAGAGATATTTGATTCCCCCCACTAATCCCTTGCGGATCTTGTTACTCTCGGGTGTTTGAGCATCCTAGACGGTTGAGGTCACCGCGAAGCCATAGTCCATTGTGGTGAAGCTTCGTGGTGTCGTTGGGAGCCTCCAATTGAGTTGTGGAGATTGCCCCAACCTCGTTTGTAAAGGTTTGGTCGCTGCCTCTAAGGGCACCAATAGTGGAATCACGGCATCTCACATTGTGTGAGGGCGTGAGGAGATTACGGTGGCCCTAGTGGCTTCTTGGGGAGCATTGTGCCTCCACACCGCTCCAACGGAGACGTACTTCCTCTCAAAGGGAAGGAACTTCGGCAACACATCCTCGTCTCCACCGTCTCCACTCTTGGTTATCTCATGCCTTTACTTGTGTAGCTTATTGTTTCATATATCTTGCTTGCTTGTGTTCCTATTCGTGTTGCATCATATAGGTTGCTCATCTAGTTGCATATCTAGACAACCTACTTTGATGCAAAGTTTAAATTGCTAAAGAAAAGTTAAAGATTGTTAGTTGCCTATTCACCCCCCCCCCCTCTAGTCAACCATATTGATCCTTTCACATGCTATTTCTAATTTTTGTTAGTCCCATTCGCAACTACAACTTGCATGATAAGGACAATCGGATAATTCTAATTTCTATTTTTTGTTAGTCCCATGGATGGTAACAATCTTTTACTATTTCCTGTTGTATGCTATCGTATAGTGCCTCCCTACTTACTCAAAATCAAATGTACATCTATGAGAAGGTACAAATTAAGGTCGGTACGATGGAAGTAGATTGGCATGTTTGTAGAAAAAATAGCCATGTAAGTTCAAAAGGACGTCTTTAACTATTGCTGCTATATGCTTTGTATATTTCCTCTCTGGTTCCTTCAAAATCGGAGAGGGCCAAGGTCTCCATCGTTGATTTTGAAGGAAGCAGAGAGGAAATAAAATGTATATAGCAGGAATATGT
The DNA here is from genome assembly GCF_003073215.2 of Triticum urartu. Classification (NCBI taxonomy): domain Eukaryota; kingdom Viridiplantae; phylum Streptophyta; class Magnoliopsida; order Poales; family Poaceae; genus Triticum; species Triticum urartu. Next base: position 640,482,986 of record NC_053028.1, on the reverse strand, counting down.
TAAAATATGTTCTTTTGAACTTACATGTTGACGACGTCCTTGATTGCAAGTAAATAGTTAACCCGATCCTTGCATTCCCCACCAGAAAAGAAAAATAAAGCCATCCTAGCAGATGTGGTAAAAACCGCAGTCAACTTATGGCGAAAGAGCTTACAATGTAAACAAAAGGAAGAATCACCCTAGATTCAAGCAGCTTCAAATGGGGAGGCAGAATAGTAAGAATACAAAACAAGAAAATAATGCAGCCCGACACTACAACGTTCAGGGGCATAGCAGAACAACCTCTGCCTCAACCACCTCTTTGAAAGTGCATTTTGGAGCAAGAGCTATGATTGGAAAAAATGGGAGCATTGTAGCATAAATACTTACATACGCTAATTACAATGTTAGTCACTTCAGACCCTTAGATAGCCTAAAAGGAGTAGTTTTAGTTTTTCTATATAGAACAAAAGATTTATCTGCAAATAGCAAAAGAACTATATGATAAATCTGCCCCCATCAACACCAAAGAAAAAAGAAGGTACCAAACAACTTAAGAAAGACAACAAAACATTCTTGGAATCTAGCTAGATATGAACATCTATTGGATAGGAACAAACAAACTTCCCATGCAAAAACAGCCAAGGTAGCCAACAAACCTAAAAGGACATCAAAAAAATCTACTCTATTGGAGCCTAGCTAGATCTAGACATCTCTTAAACCCAGTTTGCAGGAACCTAGCTAGACATAAATATATGAGCAAGTCCTAAAAATACAAAAGTGCCTGAGTTCTGAGGAGCCAGGTGAGTTGCTTCGTTTCTTCTTCGCCTCGCGTGGGGGCGAGGGAGGAGACGAAGAGGAGCCGCCGGAGTCCACCAGAGCCACGCCGGCGACGAAGGCAATGCCCAACCCGAAACCCTAGCCACGGCTAAGGGTCACAAGCGAGCGCGAGACGCCCTCATCCTCTCTCTCTCTCTCTCCCCTACAGGGACTCACCTATTGCCTGCAAGTCGCCGCCGCCGACGGGACGGACGCGGGAGAGGAAGAGGAGCGGCGTGACTATCCGCTGGGGGCAGAGGAGAGAGGCGTAGGGGAGGAGGAGGCCGATCCCCTGGGCCACACCGCCCACGCCGCCGCCTTTACCTCGCCTCGCCATTCCTCCTTCCCCCCGTGGGAGGCGGGGCCGGGGCGGGGCGTTAGGGTTTGGCGGTGCCAAATCGGGGGGTGGAAGGAGGAGAGGGAGGCGCGGGTGGGGAGGAGGCCGGGCGGCGGCGAGGAAGGAGGAGAGGGAGGCGCGGGTGGATAGGAGGCCGGGCAGCAGCGGGTGGGGAGGAGGCCGGGCGGCAGCGGGGAAGGAGGAGAGGGAGGCGCGGGTGGGGAGGAGGAGGCGGAGCGAGCGGGAGAGGAGCTGGCTAGGGTTTCACCACGGGCGGAGCCGGCCTTTTATATCCCGTGCGAGTGAAACGACGAAAATGCCATGGCGAGTAAATAGTTTGGCATGCTCCAGTTTATGGAGTACTCTTGGAAACTTATTCTTCCTATCTTTCTTTTTAAGGGGTTTAGAAGATAGATACAAATGATTATGTAAGGATACAACCCTTGAAAACTATGTATATTCTTATAGATAAATGAGCGAAATACTTGTTGTTGGCCATTCAGTTAGTGAAATTGAAGTAAGATCTGCAATTGAGACACCAAAAATGTTATTTACCGTGAGCGCTTCTAATATGCCGGATTCTCTTGGTTACTTAAATTTGTTATTATGTTTGTAAATATTATAATTTACACTTTGTGGACAGCATGCCCGTATACGTCCTGTATATACATCCAAATGAATGGGATGGATAGGATCGGGGCTCTGGCAGTTGTTGCCATGGTAATCACTCCATTTTAACATTTGTGTGTTATTGTTGGTCTTCGTTGGGAGGAATGTGAGCAACGATTTGATGCCGATATAAAAAACTTTGAATTGAACCAAATTTAATTCTTTTTGCCTGTCCTGCAAAATATAGCTCAAAAACTTTCTCCTTTTTTGCTTTCAAAGGACGAAGCACATCTCAAATTAGTGAGTTGCTTTGTACAATTCATATTTCTTGAACTATATGCAATTTACAACTTTATCTCTTTGATTTGTCATCAGTTCACTAAGAATGTAAGTAAAATAATACCTCAGGGTTATATCGTGTTGGCGACCGAGTGTAATGAGCCAAAGCTGCTTGACGAATTGTTGGTGTGCCATTTTTGCGGGTTCTTTATTTGACGCCACTTTAGTAATTAAAACAATGATGGCTCTGATGCCTATGTTGCTTCTTTGCTTCAAACTATAACATGTGTTTTTAGTTCCAACGGTTTTGCATTATGAAAGTCACTCACGGGATTTTCTAGCTTTAAATTGTTACTCTGTTTCTCTGTGTTTGCTCTTCTGTGCCCCATCGGGATCACCACTCACGCGTTGACTATTGTATTGGCAGCCCGCATAGAAACTGTGGGAAACAAAACTAAAACTACCGCGGAATTCTTTTTATTATTTGCTGCCTATACAGAACAAATACTATTGAGTTTTGGCTAATCTCTCGATGGTTTCTAAACGGTAATCTTGCCTGACCATTGACTTTTTGAGTTCTGTCTTAAAAGAGTATTGTGCACCAATGAGAGAATGTATTATGATATAATGATATGTTGAGTGATCTTCCTTTTCCTCTTAAAAGTACAGATTTGAAAAAATTCTGTACTGGTTCAGTGTTTTATCTAATTAGAAATAACTCTAATCAATAACCATTACGAAGCCACCTAATTAGAAATGACTCTAATCAATAACCATTACAAAGCCTCTGTGTGTGTGACCGCTGATCTTTCCATTTTCTTGGCTTGCAGGTCGCTGCTAGAGCCGGACAAGGTCATGACTTGCCTTACCTGGTGAGGTACTGGCTAGGAAGAGTGCAAGCCGCCACCACCACGTACCAGATGGTGCCATTAAGGACATCGTACCGCTGATGATCTACAGGTCCATTTCTCCTTCTCCCTCTCTCTCATATGTCAAGCTCAATTCCTTATCATTTTGCACAATGGAGGTCCCTTGAAATCCACTTGACCGAAATCCCGTGTCTTGTGATATGCATTTCATACGGTTGCTTTTCTTTGATATTTTTCTGCTTTGTATTTGTCTATGGATATGAACAAATATGATTATGATTCCTGCGTTGCATATGGCTGCTTTCCATTGATGATAAATGGTGAACAACTATGGTGTTTTTCCAGCTTGACTACAGAAAGTTGAAATGTGCCTAGCTCGAACCCACTTGTCACTTCAGCGTCTTCCTTTCTACTTCATATATGGTTCTGGTATGTCCTTTATACTCAGTACATTCATGTCTGGTTTTGAGATCTGTTAAATTTAATGTTGCGCCACATGCAAGATAGATTATCTCCATATATTATTACTTTTGACTGACAAGAAGTTCAGATATTGTTGCTCTATACTGATTATACTGAAATTATTTCTCTCTTATTGCTTTGGATGCTGAAATGTATTTCTGACCCTATACGAAAACAATTTTTTTGTAAATAATGCATAACATAGTTTTTCTGTCGATAAACAAATTTTTGATGTATAAGCACTACCAAATCAGATTACCAGACTAAGAAATCTACCGCTCGCTCCAGTTTAGCTGTAGTTCTGGATCAGGATTTTAATCTAAAACTACTTGAGGCGACAACAAAATACATATACGAATCTGTAATTTGTAGACCACTGTGATAGCTGTAGCATAGTCGAGATGTTGTTGTGTCACTATGGGTATTTATAAATGAAGAAAAATGATAAATCTAACTGGTCGGAGGAGGTAAGCCAGAAGCGAGAATTTGAGCAAGCCATGCCGCAACTGCATTAGGAAGGCTTGCATCACCATTATTTTAAGGAAGTTTAATCCACATATGTTTTGGGCATCTAATTTAAAATTATTGGCTGCATGGAAGTGGCACCTTTTAGTTCTTTGCGCTGCTACAAAAATAATCATGGCTGGGCTGTACATTTGACTGGCAATCTAAGTTGATTTTAGTATTTTTCTTCTTGGTAAGCTTTCAGTTATATTAGCAAAAATGGTGCTTGAAGGTTTCAAATATATCACATCAGAACTATTCCAAGATTGCTATTGAAATCTTCCTTCTGGAAGTACTTGAAGGAAGATTCTTGCCCAGTTCAGCCGCTTTAATATTCTTGAAGGACACATCAAAGATTTCTGGGTGATGCAAATTTATATGAATTACACATGGTATTTACTTTCAGAAATCTGGATAGTCTAAGAACGTTGGCAAGTTGTGATGGTTATCAAAGTAGTTAACTAATCCTACTTAGTGTTAGCTCTTGCCAATCACATTGTATACGTATAGTCTGTAGTTCTCTATTGGCGGCGGAAGACGAGGTGTGCGCTGAGGATCCCAAAGAGGAAGAGGTGAGCCGCCGCGACATCGAAGCTCTCGCACCGCTGCTCCCCGTCGAGCTTGCGCGTGCGCTGGATCCGGTGGCCTGCCCGTCCATTTGCCAGCACCTCCAAGCAACACCTACAGCAGCGGGTGAGCCACCCTACTCGGCAGTTTGTTCTTTGCATCCTTTGAAACGAATCGACACACTACTGAACTTTATATCTGGTCTGCTGTCCTGAAAAATAATACTATCTACAAAGTTGTCTCTGTCCAAAAGATCACAGAGATTCCAGATGATATGAAAGCAATTTACAAGTATGTGAAATATTACCACCCCATGCTTTAATTTAAAAAGGTGTTAGTTTTCACATGTGTAACCTTTTCTATATCATTGAACCAAGACTCTTTAGGAGATCAAGTAGAAAATTGTTGTTGACATGGCTGTCAGTCGTGGCTACTACATTAATCAAAGCCAGGGCCTTAATTATCCTGTAGGTTGACTATACCTTGGTTTTAGTAGCTCTTTGTTGATAACTATCATACTTGCATAGCTGGTTGATTGATTTGATTATAACCAAACTGCACCGACATAATTTTAAGATCATGATTATTCAAATGAAAAATGATGGAAGAAATATATGTACCAAAGTCGCATCTGTTGAGATCATGAGTAGGCACAATTGCTCCTTCGAATTATTGTGATATTGTAGTCCTCTTTAGTCTTATAAATTATGTATTGTGGTGCTCCACCTCCTTTTCTCTTCTTGCCAGGACATATACTCTGCATGGGAAGTTGCGTGCTTGCTACGAGCTTAAGACGCATCGGCATCCGCTACACCTTTCGATGTAGTTCTGTTGTTATGACGTATCTCTTGCTTTTGGTATATTGTAGTGAACTTATTGTTGTGCACAACCATTTGTATGCTATGAATGGGGTCTTTATGCCTTTGTGATCAAATAGAATCTATCAAAGGGCGGCTGCTCTGCTCTTTGTTATTTTGGATTCTGACTTGCTTCTGTTATATTAAACATCTATCCTCTATAATGAATGTATAGTTGTTGTGAACCTTCTATCCTCTGTAATGAATGTATAGTTGTGACCCTATTGACATGGGCTATTACTATTCCTTGCTTGGGTCTTTATGATGTCCAATCAAATAGCAATCTATCATAGGCAGCTACTTTGCTCTTTTTTATTTTGGATCTGGCATTATGTCATTATTTAGAATTAGGCATGCTGCACCTATGGGATGGACCAGACAATGCGCCAAGATATGTTGGCAACAGTTACATTATCTATAAAGACGATCTCATGTTTGATTACTCTTGCAAAGATTTGTACTTTGTTTACATCTGGGTAATGTGTCGAGCCAGACACCACCTGTCAGCATCAAAATAAAAATATGGCGCCAGAACCTGGATTACTACTAACTTAGCATTACCTGTTTGAACAAAACATTGGGACCGACACCCTTGCGCCAAGGCGCGGTCCCGATCTAGTCCTACATTAAAGGAGAACATATCCTTGCTATCTATCTATCAGAATCAGTCACTAGCATTTAATAGCTTGCACCCATCTACGTATACTCTATCTGCAGTTTGATACAAGAACTAGATGTGCCTACATTAAATGACAACATATCCAAGTTATCTTGAGGGTTCAGTTAATTAGCTTGCACACATCTGCGTATACTCTATCTGCAGTTTGATACAAGAACTAGATGTGCCTACATTAAATGACAACATATCCAAGTTATCTTGAGGGTTCAGTTAATTAGCTTGCACCCATCTACGTATACTCTATCTGCAGTTTGATACAAGAACTAGATGTGCCTACATTAAATGACAACATATCCAAGTTATCTTGAGGGTTCGATTAATTAAATGACCAAAGGGCGAACGAGTTTGCAACCAATATATATAGAACCCAAGTGGTGCTGAATTATTGCATAAAACACATACCGATAATACCATTTCACATAAGAAGATGGCCAGTGTTAAGGCAATAGGAGTTTTATGCTTCCTAGTCTTTGTGGCCCTCTCTTCATATCCACACCGTGCACAAGCAGATCACTGCTTCGCGGATAAAAGTAAGGTGATGAGGGAATGCTGGAGGAACATTGGGAAGAATGTTGGCGAGCACCCCCTTCTACACGGGAGCGTCTGTTGCCAGGTGATAAGGGCAGCAACAGACATCCACTGCGTCTGTGATAAATTCACAACTGGTGAACTGGCTAGGATCAGTCTGGCCAAATTTGCCATGGCTACACATGTATGCGGCAATGGGTTGCGTGCACACACTCACTGTGCAGGTTGGTAACCGTCATATTTCTATGCATATACACATGTGCCTGTTTTCTACTTGCCATTATTTCTTATATATTTGCTCATGATTATCCTTATGATGCGAAAATTGAAAATCTTTTGTGCAGGTTACACAGTTCCTGTTATAACGCTACCTGCACCCCCACCTCCAGGCAGTACCTAGAAATTCATTGTAAGGGATGTCTGATAATGTGGAGAAATAAATGAATAAAAAAAAGAATGATGTGTCATTTGCATAAAGAGTTCTTTATTTGGATGCAAATAATAAAAGGAAAATGGTCATGAACTCGTTGTTCTTTCTATTAGCCATGCTTGTAAGATTCAAAGACATGCCAGTCCGCATTCCATCGCAAAAAAAACAGAAAAAAAAACTAATATGTCCGCATTAATCCGATGAGATTAGAAAATAAGAAAATTGACAAATTATGTTTGAGTACATCATAAATGGGAAATGGATTTCATGACCCCCATAATTAAAACCATTCAGCTGCGCATCAAAGACGCCTCCCCACGATAGCCACGTCATCATAGCGTGGAAGACAAAACAGATCGTCGGGACAAAAACAAAACAGAACGCTGGGACAAAAACAAAACAGAGTCCAATCCCGCACGCAACCTCCTCCCCGTTCCTCTCTGCCCTGCGCCGTTCCCATCCTCTGTAGAAGGAGCACGGCTCTCGTCGATGTGCCTGGTGGGGATCCGGTGCATCCCCTCTCCGCTCGCCTCCTCCTCTCCTGGGTCCCTGCGTTGCCGGCTCAGCCGCTTCTCCTGCGTCTTCTCCTCCCCGCTTCTCTCCTCCTAGTCGAGTCCTGGACCAGATCGGCGTCCGGCGCAGGAGGCTCGGGGTGGTCGCAGGTTCGGGCGCCATCTCCTTCCTTCCCGTACACTGGGATCAAACAGCCCGCGGCCTGGCGGTGCCGGCCTGGATCCGGAGGCAGATGGACCAGATCCTGGAGCTGGGCACGAAGGAGCTCGAGGTCGACGACTCCGGCTTCGTCCTCCTCCTCTGACGTCGCCACCTTGCTCAGGTCCAACACGTCTATCCATCGCCCCAGTTTTTACCATTTCGTCATGATTACCATCCCACGCCATCCATAGGGTGTGCCTTCTGCCCTTCTCACCACTCTGAACTCGGAGCAAGTGGAAATTGGGTTGGGGAAGTTTTTCGAGCTCGAAATTAAACCCAGTTCTAGAATAGTAGATGCTGGTGCTGAGATGGTCGGTAGGCAGTGGCACTCATAGGTCTCCATTGCTTCAAATCTATTTGGTTTTAGGTGATTTGGCACCCAAAACTCACAACACTGTTGCTACACATCAGTTCAGGAATCAAGGCAAATAGCGGTATTTCCCTTTGGGGTGAATGGACGAACTGATTATGGGAAGACCAACCAAGTAGTTTATACAATACTCACAATTTCTCACACTTCCAGCGAATTAAACTGACGATTAGATGTGCCTTCTCTCATTCGTACATTGTTTGGGGGTTTGGTTTGAGAAGTGGGTTGCAGCACTCATGATTTTGCTTGTTTCAGGGATGGAATGAATTGGGGGTCAGCATCTAACACACACACACACACACACACAAAGGGAGAGAGAGAGAGGATAATTCTGTTTATTACGTCAACCATGTAGTAGAAACCAGATAGAACTAAACAGCTAGGGTTTTGAAGTTGACTCGGTAGCTGAATCATGGTCCATGAATTTGTGTAAAACGACAAGTGCGCTACTGAATTAAAATTCTACCTGTTCATTCCATTGCCCAGTTACCATCTGAGAGGTTCTATTTTGCCACCGCAACTCTAATTAGATTGTTATAGTTCAGACTAAGGGGATCAAGATTAGTCATCTGTTAGCTATGTACTATGGACCTCAACACTAGCTGAGTAGCTACGTAGCTAATCATTGATCTTGTCTTGGGTGAAAGGCTGGCGTTTGTTAATTCAGATACTGAAAGGTAACCCACACTGACTTTATTTGTTTACTTTCCTTCTGAAATCTTATTTGCTTAGCTTCTATTGACGACATTTCTAATCTTTTATCTTCGTCGGTAAACTCAACTGCATCTCAGTTTTCTGTTCCCATTTCCTGGATTGCGGGTCCTGATGCGCAAGATTCTTCTGTTTGCTATGGGTCCTGGACGATGGCAAGCATTGACGTGCGTACGCCGTTGCAACAGCCACACCTCAACCCTCCCGACGCACGCAATAATCAGCGGTGCCAAAATGATTTGGTGTTTGCAAAGGTCGCTTTTGTTGCATTTTCTACGTGAGAAACCATCTCAGGCTGTAAGTTTGCACAGCCTGGACACTTCACTTGCATATCTTGTTAGTTACTGATTGGACTACACGTAATTATGTTCACTTATATATAACAAGAGTTACTTTACCCAACTCCCAAGGAAATTGATAAAAGAAAAACATGTCTGCATACTAAATGTTCTTGCAAATCTTGTTCTCAGATTGTCAATTGAAGGCGACCACGAGATATTCTCATGTTCTTTTATAATGTTTATTTGGGGATTAAAATCTTGATAATTAGATGTACTGCTTCGCTTCATATGTAATTTCCCTCATGCCTTCTAATCCGTTCAGATGACTAGCTATTATCCACATTAGGTTTTGCTCTATCTAATTGGTCGTTCAATTAGTCAAATAGCCGTTTATTTTTATTATGCTGACACAAGATCTGTCTCTGTTCTAAGATTTAGTTTCTGGTCACTTTTTGTGAGGTTTTTCATCAAAGATTCTCTTTAAACTCCTATTTTATACCTTTCTTTATGGTTCTTTGCATGGAAGTACTCTGTCTTCTTGCTTATATTATTCTTCTGCTATCATACAGATTTGGATGCACCTGCACAGTACTGATAGTACATGAAATTCATCAACCTGCTGTTGCCGCAACCAACCAAAATTTGCTCTAACAGAGTGATGAATACAATATGCATGCTAAGCTTTCTTCAAATTATGCTAATTGATCTTAAAAGGCTGGCTACTGGTGTTATTTGCTGCAATTTATTTCTGACAGCCAGGTAGTCTTGGAATGCTTTCGTAATGCAATTTATTTCTGATAGACAAGCTATGCTAATTGATCTTGAAAAGCTGGCTACTGGTGTTATCTGCTTTGTGGAAGGCTGTTAGCATTAAACTTTAGTGCTCGCCTGTTCATCATAGTCTCATTCCCTAGATAATTAATGAGGCATGAAAAATAGGTGAAATTGCAGGAAAATTGAAGATGGGAACACGATTCATTTTGTCAATGGGAACATCTACTGTTACAGATACACTTTCTGTATTCTACCTATCGATGGCGTAATGTTTGAATATCAAGTCATTTCTTTTTGTCATTAGCAGTTGCTTTTATTTATGCTCATATTCCAAGTATGCATGTGCTGCCCCGGTGGTGTTTTATTAGTTGATTGGCATATATGGATCTCTCCATGTTTATTAGTTGATCTCCAACCCCTACTCTGCTGTGGTTCTGTGGGAGCAAGAAGAGCATGCATGCTTTCTCTCTACATCTAGGGTCCATACGGCCAGATTGACGGGCCTAAACTCTGGGTGAGCTCCTCCATGATCCGATCGATTTCTTACCTTGCTGGTTGTGTCATATGGCTATTAGCATTTGATTGAAAAATATTTCAGTTTTACTGAATGATCTTGCTTTCCCATCTGCACCTTGAGTTGATCTGTTCTTTCATGTTTACTTACTTTTGCTACTATTCTTGTCCAGCTCAAAGGTTTCTTTCAAGAATCATGAGAGAACATTCAAGGAGTGGATTATTTGAAAATTAGAACCTTCAGATTTCTTAGAAGTGAGGTTACTTTCCAACTAGAATTATAGGCAAGCATTGGTCTTTAATTTGGAAGTGATTATCATGTCTAAGAAGGGAGATCAACCCGGTTTGGTGTACATGATGTATGATCCTTTTTTTATTGATTTCTTATACTATATGTCGACATGACTTATTTCACTCAATCTTCTTTTTTTACACCATACTTCATGCGGTAGCCATACAAGATCATTTATTATACTATTGTACTATCATATTACAAAATCATTATGCTAGATATAGATGGATTAACATGAAGATAATTCCTTTTGTTCTGTTTTTTCACTAGACATAGATGCTATTTATGCTTCTTTAGCAGTGACATCATAGTCAACTTGCATTTTCTGTCTTCTAGCTACACTGCCAAATCCAGCAACTTTGATTTGTTCGTACCATTAGGCTGTAAGGAAATATTACTATATGTAACATGTTTTTTTCTTAAGCTACTATTGTTGCTTCTCATGTCTGAAATATATTTCTTGATGCAGCTTCACTTGGATTTATGTGAATATAAGCGTAAGAGGTCTAGTGGCAATGCTACAAAATCACTGCAGGCGTGAGTATCCGGATTGCACTGCTGCTGGCCGTTTCTTGCGATTGCGTACAACAGGCTTCTGACAAAGCCAAGTCATGGCCTCATTAGGCCCCTTTTTCCAGCCAAACTGAAAGCACTTCATGTTAGCTTGTATTCGCTTTTGGATTAACTACAATGCATTGTACCCATCCATGCTCCAGGGCGAGTCGTACATATCCTCGTTAGATGTACCAATGCCTATGATGGTTCTGAACTCTAATGATATAGTATCGTATGTTTGATCGATGTTCTACTATTAGATCATAATGTTATAGCATATGCCCATATTGATGTACATGAGTTAGACTAATGACGAAACATGGCAGCCGAATGTGCCGAGACAAGATAAATGCGCACATGCCTTCTCGTAAAAGTTTGATACACTTTTCAAGAAAACGAACTTTGGTTAATCATTAAGCTATAACTTTTCTCATATTTGAACAACAAGGTTATTTGAGTTCTTCTAAAAAAGTGGCAATGTTAAAAAAATGGTTATTTTGTGTAACTTTTGCAAACTTTGTGGAAAGAAGCTGCAAATAACTAATTTCGCTGTCAAGTCTACAGTCCAATGTTAATCTAGAGGGTGGAATCTTTAAACTTTGTTGATGCTTTCTTGTCCGTTTTGATCTAATATCTGTCTGGTGTGGTTTGTATAAAACTTATGGTGGTATAATTAGTTTTGCTTTTTCTTGCAGGATATAATAACGTTGTAGATAGACGGAGACTGAATCAGTTGACACTACTTTGATGTCTATCGAGCCAATGGGACAACAAAGGTAGTTCCTTTGCACAATTTGAAGAATGTTATTTCATATTGCATTATATGTCTGACTCATTTCAGTGGGCATTCAATTAATTTGAGGCATCCTTTCCTAGGATCTTACCTTGATATTCCTCTATTTTCTCCTATTTGTCCCATGCTTTTTTAAGAACTGGAATAAATATAACCAGTGTTACAAATGTTTGCTGAGGAGAAGTCCTTGCAGAAAAGAAGAACCGGAAGCAGGTTATCTATCTTCACGAGCAAGCTGGCGTCTGTAAACCTTCACCGGAGCCATTCCAGCTCTTTCAGAGCCACAAGGTGAGCCGGAAGTCAGTGTATGTTTGAACGAGCACACTCGCTTCTCTCAGAATTCATATAATCATTAGAAGCTCAGAACCAGTCATGCCAAAGATATGAAGTGGAACTCATTTGCAGGCAAGGAAGTTGAGGAACCAAGACCCCAACGGTGCGGAGCAGTTTGCCGAGAGGACTAGGGCTGCCATAAGGGACCTGTAGACCAAGCTCAACATCTCCCTCGTGCCTCCTTCAACACCGTGTCCTGGAGGGTCGTCGCCGTCCGCGACGACGAGCTACTGCCGCAGCTTTGCCAGCCGCACGGTTAGAGGGAGGCATCAAGGGCCTGCCACCGCTCCCGGGGCCGATGTGCGTGTAATTTCTATTAATGTATCTTATGTTGCCAAACAACAACATGCTCCTGTCAATGCTATATCATTGTGGGCGTGGCATTTTTCTTCCTCAGGTGATATTCCAATATACAATAAGTTCCATCAAGAATTGCATGTACATGTGCTGCTATCCTGATCCAAAAAGGAAAGTAAAAAGGGCGTTCATCTACCTGGCACCGTCCAGATGCCCCTCAAGCGGCGTGCCACGGGCGCGCCCCAACTACTAGTTTTTACCAAGAGCTTGACTCAATGGATGTCTTTGTCTGACATTGACTGCAAAGTTCTCCATAAGAAAATAGTAAACATATTTTATTTTTTTGGAACTGGAAGATTAATTTGTTGGCTAGGGAAATTAGTGTTTTCACGAGAAACAGGGTTGGAAATACGTTCTTCAATAACAAGGTCCTGAATACAAATTAGAACTTCAGAAAGTTGAGATTGCCAAATCGCACTGTGCATATTGATTTGGAAAGCCCCCATTTCAGTAGGGGCATGTTAGGAGCCGCGGGTGGAGATGTCAAAGGTCCGTGTGCCAACTACTGCAATCAAATTCAACCAAATATACCTCTTCTAGGTCGGCCTTTTGTACTATTATTGTAAAACAATATTTTCTTTTTGGTCATGTTGGATGTTTTGGCTGTGTGTATCGTGCTATGCAGAGGCCGGGCATTTGCTCAGTGCGGTTGTATCAACTCGATATATCGATTGAATGAAATGTCCTTTATCAGTAAACCTCTTCTAGGCATGGGAGATGTTTGATCCATGAGATTATCCTGATGCTGTTGCAGCGAGGAATTAGTAGCAGACGCAGTTTTGGAAACCAAGCATGAGGCAGCGCCCCTTCCATTCCAACTCTCTCAGGTTCACAATTTGAGCCCATCAAGTTTGTTGAAGTGCCAATCTGAAATTACACACACTTCTCGGTAAAGAGCCGATGTACCAGCAATAACTCAAAAACATCCTATCTAGTCTACCTATAATTAATTAATACATGGCTTTCATACTTCGCTCTTAATCCTACTTCGGAAGTATCGAAACTGGTTGGACAAGGACAACACACCGGTATATGTATCATATACATCTATGAATCATCTAACTAAAAGAGTATCCACTTTGTAAATGTGTTAACCAGTCTAAACGAAGCATTCTCCCTTCAATATATACCAATTATGTTATATGAGTCATCACATAAAGTGTTACGTTTGTCCGAAAATGTAACAGTAACATATAAAAATGTATTTTTTTTGCATAGTATTTTCACCAATGCAACACAAATATGAAGTCGACTTTTAAAAGCTGAAATATATCAATTCACAAATAGATGACACAGAAAACAGCACAGCCAAACTAACTTCACTACTTTAACAATCCATATATAAAGATATAGTTGGTAACTTATTGAACTAAAATCATATTACAAGATTTGTCATAAATCATTTCATATTTTGTTATTTTGTTTAACATATTCATATGGAATATAACACTCAAAGTTGCATTTGCAGATTGGACTCATATATATATATATATATATATATATATATATATATATATATATATATATATATATATATATATATATATATAATATCATGCATTTTCAACAACAAAAATTCATGCATTTTAATGACCTGAGTATATCCTCGGTTAGAGTGAGTATGAAAAGGTATTCCTTCTTGGTAGTAACTGGAAAATAAAATCACAATGAATACTCAGGAAATCAATTTGCAGCCATGCATCTTGGTATATCCTGCACAAGCAATTTGATAATCATGATCTACGAGAATTAGGTATATCCTACATTAAAGGAGAACATATCCTTGTTATCTATCTATCAGAAATCAGTCACTAACATTTAATAGCTTGCACCCATCTACGTATACTCTATCTGCAGTTTGATACAAGAACTAGATGTGCCTATATTAAATGACAACATATCCAAGTTATCTTGAGGGTTCGGTTAATTAAATGACCAAAGGGCGAGAGTTTGCAACCAATATATATAGAACCCAAGCACTAGTAGAAAAAGGGTCAAACGTGAAGCACAATAGTGCCGGTTTGAATTTCAGCCGGCTCTAATGTGTACAATAGCACCGGTTCGTGGCGGAGATCAATAGCACCGGTTCGTGGCGAACCTTTAGTACCGGTTCATGCCACGAACCGGTACTAAAGAGGCTGTGTCAGCCTGCGGTCAGGCTATGGCCCCACCATCACCATTTAGTGCCGGTTCGTACCACGAACCGGTACTAATGAGGTTATGGCAAGCTGTTTTTAGTCCCACCTCGCCAAGAGAGAGGGACTAGGAGCGGTTTATAAGCGCTGAGTGCAGAGATGATGAAGAAGAGGCTCAATGCTCACGTTGCTTAGCTTCAAGCCTTCAGGAATATGGTAGATTGCACGGAGCTACGCGCAGTGCAGTTTATACTATTCCGAAAGGCTTGAAGCAAATTAACGAGCATTGCACCTCTTTTTTATTTTTAATAACTTATTACAACTCCGGACTTCTTCTGTTATGGCAAAAACTAATTGCACGTCAGCATTTCTTTTTTTTAAACTTTGGTTATAACTCCAGACTTTGACCATCAAGTTTTGCAGAAAAGAAAAAATAGCAGAAAAGAAAAAATAGCAGAAAAGAAAAAAAACTATAGCTGAAAAGAAAAAAACTATATAAAAAAACTACTCAGAAATAAATAGAAGAAAATAAATATAGCAGAAAAGAAAAAACTACTCAAAAATAAATAGAAGAAAAAATAAAGCAGAAAAGAAAAAAAATATATTTGCTATTTTTCAATCGTTCACAAAATGACCGTGAAATTGAAAATCACTACAAAATGAACTATGAAAATGTTAAATTTTGGCAAACTAGATGAATAAAACTACTCACAAATAAATAGAAGAAAATAAATATAACAGAAAAGAAAAAACTATACAAAAAACTACGTAGAAATAAATAGAAGAAAATAAAGCAGAAAAGAAAAAACTATAAAAAAAACTGGGGCGCTGCCCTGTGTGGGCCTGCTAGGCCACAGTCGTACAATTACAGGCCTTAAAGGCCCAGCAGACTCACAGGGCAGCGCGCAGAGTTTAGACCCACAAGCCTGCTATATAGAGAAGTTCGAAGAGGTAGCCGCGGCTGGGTTTATAAACCAGTGCGGCTGCCCTTCGCCCGGCGAGGTGGGACTAAACTTTGGGGTGGCAGCGCGAGGCCTTTAGTACCGGTTGGTGGCTCCAACTGGTACTAAAGGCCTCTCCTATATATACAACACTTACGAAAATTCAGTTAGATCTCCCCACTTCTTTCGTCTCCAACCTCTCGCACGCCGCTCGAACCCGTCTTCGCCGCCCGTCGCCCGTCGTCGTCGTCGTCGCTGTCCCCGCCGCCGTCTCGCGCCGCCGCCCCGAACGCCGCGCGCCGCCGTCCCTCGTCGTCCCGCCGCGGTCCCGTACGTCTCTCGCTCTCGCGTATACCCGCCGCGCCGCCGTCCGTCGTCGTCGCACCTGGCCCGTACGGCGGCGCCCCCGCCCGTACGTACGCCGCCGCCCCCGCCCCGTATGCCGGCGCCCCCGCTCGTACGTATGGGGCGGTGGCGTACGGGGCCGCACACATACACACATACACACACATATATACGTACACACTACACACACATACACACACATTTTTTTTACTTATTTTCTGTTTTTTAGAAAAGTTAATTAGATGATCGAATGTTTGATTAATGTCGAATGTTAGATGAATTAGCTAGATAGAAAATTGTCGAACTAGAGATTTGAACTAGTTGAATAATTAATATAACTAGTTTATTTTTAGTAAGAAAATTATCGAACTAGTTTATTTAGGTATATGAGATTTGAACTAGTTCAATAATTAATATAACTAGTTTATTTTTAGTAAGAAAATTGTCGAACTAGTTTATTTAGGTATATGAGATTTGAACTAGTTCAATAATTAATATAACTAGTTTATTTAGGTATATGAGATTTGAACTAGTTCAATAATTAATATAACTAGTTTATTTTTAGTAAGAAAATTTAGGTATCTGAGATTTGATGATCTAATTAAAATATTATTTGTTAATGAGTTTTTCTATTTATTTAATTTTTTATATATTTTGAGTTTATATAAATGTTAGATTAATGTCGAATGTTAGATGAATTAGATAGAAAAGTTAAATATATAGTAATGTCAATTGTTAGAGATGAATATAGTTAGATATATTAATGTCAAATGTTAGATGAATATATATTTGGCTAGATATTAATTAATGTTAGATAGTAATAGGTGTTTAATGTTTCACCTATATGAACATAGGAAATGTCATCTGATGACGAAAAAGATTTCATTATGTGCGAACATTGTGAAGACCAGCGCGGCCTGTGCGACAGAAATTTCCTTGTTGATGGTAGGCGCTTCAGCATCAAGCTGGATGAGACATTCGAAGTTGATACAGTAAGTCACTTTGTCAATTATTATTTGAATGCAAAACTTATGCTTCATTTGCTTCAACTTATAATATTAAATTTTCACTATTCTACTAGCGCATCCCCTGCCATGCAAGAATTTTTGTCTTGGATAAGATAGGTTTTAGTGCTATAGATGATATGGAGGTAAAGAGAGTTACTTGAAGACGGAGCATGGGTATACTTTCAACGTCAAATTATATAATGGAGACACATACACCTATTTTGAATGCAAAACTTGGCAAGCACTATGCAAGGCTTATGCATTTGAGCCTGGTATGGTTGTCACCTTTGATATTCGTCCGGAAGATGATATTGAAGGTAATATAGACATCTGGGTCGATGTGCAAACGCCTCCAGTTCTACCGTTATGTGAGTTTTTCTCAACCATGCATGCATATGTTTATGTCTTTGATACTGTTTATTCAAAAATAGCTGACAACTAATTTGTATTGTCAGCTTATTTCGGTTCAAGCAAACATGTCCGGCGCTTGGTAGACAGGACCTACTACTGCCCCGGGGCTCAACTAAACTGCGAGGAGATAAGTCATTATGTTTCATGGCTTGAGGATATTAATACTGTCAAGACAATTTTTTTTCCTGAACTTAGAAATGTTAGTACTCAAAACGTGCGACCAATGGTGATCGTATTGAACTACGGTCACATCTATAATCGAAAGATGGTAAGATTTTAACTATATTTGTCCTTAATTAGTGCATCTTTTGCATACATTATTTTTGAAGCTAAACTTTCATTGCTTAGTATATTAATTACTATACGATGTTCTTCAACAGGGACTTTCGATGACAGTTGTGCCTCAGTGGATCGAGACTAAAGGTGACATGTGAATGGTTAGCTTACGGCCAAGATATCCTACATTGCACATGAGTGCATTCAGGATTTCTGAAAGCGAAGAATGCTTAATAGTGAAAGATTGGAGCAAAATTGTTAACGATCGCAGAGAAGTACTAGGGGGCAGCAAGGAGAAGCGCAACCCAAGATTAGGAGACAGATTCATCTGCATGCTCCAGTATGATGAATCAGGAGAGCTATACATGTTCTATGCTATTCTACCTGAGAGGGAGCAGCACTAGTTCATGCTCTTAATTAGTGTCTCATGTCCGTGTCCTGAACTTCGATGTTGGTGATGATTATGTTGAACTCGATGATATCTTTGCTTCTGTTACAAAGTGAATGTTTCCTCTTTAAGCTAGCCAGTGTTGGTGATGATTAGATAGCTAGCGGTAATGACTATGATGATTAAATAGTGGTAATTAGACGACTACGATGATTTTTAGCTAGCTAGAGTTTATTTATTTATTAATATGCGATGATGATGATGATGATGACGACTACAACTCATTATAACGTAAAACAATCCTAAATTAAATTGATAACACAAATTTAATTGAAAAATACAAAATAAAACAAAAACCCACAAACATTTAGTACCGGTTGGTGTTACCAACCGGTACTAAAGGGCTCCCGGCCCCCGGAGCTAGCTCGTGCCACGTGGTTTCCCTTTAGCACCGGTTCATGCTGAACCGGTACTAAAGGGGGGGGGGCTTTAGTGCCCACACTTTAGTGCCAGTTATGGAACCGGCACTAAAGGGCCTTACGAACCGGTGCTATTGCCCGGTTCTGCACTAGTGAAGTGGTGCTGAATTATTGCATAAAACACATACCGATAATACCATTTCACATAAGAAGATGACCAGTGTTGAGGCAATAGGAGTTTTATGCTTCCTAGTCTTTGTGGTCCTCTCTTCATATCCACACCGTGCACAAGCAGATCACTGCGCCACGGATAAAAGTAAGGTGATGAGGGAATGCTGGAGGAACATTGGGAAGAATGTCGGCGAGCACCCCCTTCTACACGGGAGCGTGTGTTGCTAGGTGATAAGGGCAGGAACAGACATCCACTGCGTCTGTGATAAATTCACAGCTCATGAACTGGCTAGGATCAGTCTAGCCAAGTTTTCCATGGCTACACATGTATGCGGCAATGGGTTGCGTGCACACACTCACTGTGCAGGTTGGTAACCGTCATATTTCTATGCATATACACATGTGCCTGTTTTCTACTTGCCATTATTTCTTATATATTTGCTCATGATTATCCTTATGATGCGAAAATTGAAAATCTCTTGTGCAGGTTACACAGTTCCTGTTATAACGCTACCTGCAACCCCACCTCCGGGCAGTACCTAGACATTCATTGTAAGGGCTGTCTGATAATGTGGAGAAATAAGTGAATAAAAAAAGGAATGATGTGGCATGTGCATAATGTGTTCTTTATTTGGATGCAAATCATAGAAGGAAAATGGCCATGAACTCGTTGTTCTTTCTATTAGCCATGCTTGTAAGATTCAAAGACATGCCAGTCCGCATTCCACCGCAAAAAAAAAACAGAAAAAAAACTAACATGTCTGCATTAATCTGATGAGATTAGAAAATAAGGAATTTGACAAGTTATGTTTGAGTACATCATAAATGGGAAATGGATTTCATGACCACCCCCCTAATTTTTACCAAGAGCTTGGCTCGGATGTCTTTGTCTGACATTGACTGCAAAGTTTTCCATAAGAAAATAGTAAACACATTTTTTTTGGAACTGGAAGATTAATTTGTTGGCTAGGGAAATTAGTGTTTTCACGAGAAACAGGGTTGGAAATAAGTTCTTCAATAACAAGGTCCTGAATACAAATTAGAACTTCAGAAAGTTGAGATTGCCAAATCGCACTGTGCATATTGATTTGGAAAGCCCCCATTTCAGTAGGGGCATGTTAGGAGCCGCGGGTGGAGATGTCAAAGGTCCGTGTGCCAACTACTGCAATCAAATTCAACCAAATATACCTCTTCTAGGTCGACCTTTTGTACTATTATTGTAAAACAATATTTATCTTTTTGGTCCTGTGAATGAAATGTCCTTTATCAGTAAAAGATTATCCTTTATCAACTCGACATATCGATTGAACTCAACCCCCCTCCCCCCAATGCGGTAAAATAAGGATGTTCTTAGGGCGATAGATGGAGAGGACTTAGGACTATATAAAGAGGAGGTGACTCAATGT
Organism: Triticum urartu; assembly: GCF_003073215.2. Taxonomy (NCBI): domain Eukaryota; kingdom Viridiplantae; phylum Streptophyta; class Magnoliopsida; order Poales; family Poaceae; genus Triticum; species Triticum urartu. The sequence continues at coordinate 640,462,875 of NC_053028.1, read as the reverse complement.
TGGAGTTGATTCCATCCGATGTTGAAGGAGGAGGACCCATGTGACCCATGTCCACCATTATGGATTCATTTCCCTGGCTTGGGAACCTGCACAACATATGTGATTGCACTCTTACATTCCCTAGTTTGCAGCGCTTGCTTTTGTATGATTGCCCTAGCTAGGCTTGTCAAATTGCTATCCGGGTTACACAAGGAAGAGCGTGTACCGGTGATACTGGGTAGACAAGATTGGTGGGATCATGGAGATTTCCATGATACTTTCTCAGCATTAAATCATTATTAAGGCAAACAATGATTGATGCGTATGTATGTTAATGGAATGGTGGAGTTTACAGGTATAAATCACCACCATGTTTATATTTAGTTTAATTTCCCATATTTAACAACACTACATATGTTTGTTTCACGGGATGTGTATCAACCAATGACAAACAGCGCTCGCAGTTTCATTTTGTCATTTCAAGCAAAACAAATGAAGTATGGAATGTAATATTTGGCCCAAGAAAATATTTTAATGATGTCACAATCCAGATGATGAATTGTACTAACATTACCTTACATTTTTTTACTAACTGCTATATCTAACTTAATACACATCCAATGTAAATACTGCCATTCTTGCTCATCCATCTCTTTGGCTACATTGAAGAAACCAGCCAACCCAAGACATCCAACCAGGGCAGCCATTCACACATATGTTCTTTAGTAGTAATGATGGAACTATGTACAACCGCGATTCGCAGAATGACAGGGCGTACAAATGTATACAGTGCCCATTACAGCATGGCATATTGCAAGATATGACTTATGTACTGCATATATGATATGTGCTTCGTCATTAGTCGCGCAAATCCCCCTTTTCGAAAAAAATCTGTCGTGTAGATTCTCACTGTGGCGGTACTGCATTTTGATCCAGTGTGTTGTAGGTGTAGTCGCTTGTGGAGTTCAATCCATACTAGAGGGCACACAGGAAAAAAATACAAATTAGTTTTCAAGAAGAAACACATGACTGTTGTCTGTTGGGATGTCAATACATTTATAATGTCGAACTAAGAGCATGATTGGTTCATACAATAAATTTGCCACAACATTTTCAACATTTGGCATAAGGTTAGATTGTCATAGCCTTCCATGCTATATGATATGATTGTCAGGCATTCTAAGATTTTCATACTCTGAAACAATAATGAATAACTTTTTTTTTGGAAAAGGAGGATGTACCCCCGGCCTCTGCATGATGAGTAACTGACTTACAAATTCATAACTTCTCCAATTTTTGTTTACTTAACTTTTGCAATCAACATGCTCCACATGAGAATGGCTTTCAGCTAATTAGCTATTTAGCTTGTCTTTACAACTCAACAACATATGATTCAGTTAAAAAATGTAGGCTTTAAATATTTCTGCCCACCAGCTAGTCAATCATCCTCATAACTAGTCAGAACTTAAGCTAACATACGATCCAACCTACAGAGACTGAAATAAACTGATACTCATCTAGAAATGCTTGACCTACAGTGTGTGCTACAATCAGGTTATGTTTTAAATCCTGCACTACTCATGTAGTATAGTAAAAAATAATTATAGCAGAGAAAAAGAGAAGTTAATAAGCGTCATGGCTGGAGGTTATCAAGAAACTGAGGGTCATGACTTATGAGTACCTGTGGATGTCGATATAAAAGTTTTGAACAAAAAGAATCTTGGAAGAAACGAGACCAAAGAACAAAATACA